>NC_092421.1:69477379-69777379 GCF_040894005.1 Engystomops pustulosus
TTATATTCTTGTACATAGGAGGCAGTATTATAGTAGTTATATTCTTGTACATAGGGGGCAGTATTATAGTAGTTATATTCCTGTACATAGTTGGCAGTATTATAGAAGTTATATTCTTGTACATAGGGGACAGTATTATAGTAGTTATATTCTTGTACATAGGGGGCAGTATTAACCCCTTACTGACATGTGACGTAATAGTACGTCACATGTCGGGTCCCGGTACATGGAGAGGGCTCGCGGGCCGAGCCCTTTCCATAGCCGGTAAGTCTTTGCTGCATATTGCAGCGGGAGTGAAAAATGAAAACGCAAAATCGAAAAAGGGCCGCGGCGGGAAGGGTTTATACTAGTTATATTCTTGTACATAGGGGGCAGTATTATAGTAGTTATATTCTTGTACATAGGGGGCAGTATTATAGTAGTTATATTCTTGTAAATATGGGGCAGTATTATAGTAGTTATATTCCTGTACCCAGGGAGCAGTATTATAGTAGTTATATTCTTGTACATAAGGGGCAGTATTATAGTAGTTATATTCCTGTACATAGGGGGCAGTATTATAGTAGTTATATTCTTGTAAATATGGGGCAGTATTATAGTAGTTATATTCTTGTACATAGGGGGCAGTATTATAGTAGTTATATTGTTGTACATAGGGGGCAGTATTATAGTAGTTATATTGTTGTAAATAGGGGGCAGTATTATAGTAGTTATATTCTTGTACATAGGGGGCAGTATTATAGTAGTTATATTCTTGTACATAGGGAGCAGTATTATAGTAGTTATATTCCTGTACATAGGGGCAGTATTATAGTAGTTAAATTCTTATACAAAGGGGGCAGTATTATAGTAGTTAAATTCTTATACAAAGGGGGCAGTATTATAGTAGTTATATTCTTGTACATAGGGGGCAGTATTCTAGTAGTTATATTCTTGTACATAGGGGGCAGTATTAGAGTAGTTATATTCTTGTACATAGGGGCAGTATTATAGTAGTTATATTCTTGTACATAGGGGCAGTATTATAGTAGTTATATTCCTGTACATAGGGGGCAGTATTATAGTAGTTATATTCCTGTACATAGGGGGCAGTATTATAGTAGTTATATTCTAGTAAATATGTGGCAGTATTATAGTAGTTATATTCTTGTACATAGGAAGCAATATTATAGTAGGTATATTCTTGTACATAGGGGGCAGTATTATAGTAGTTATATTGTTGTACATAGGGGGCAGTATTATAGTAGTTATATTCTTGTACATAGGGGGCAGTATTATAGTAGTTATATTCCTGTACATAGTTGGCAGTATTATAGAAGTTATATTCTTGTACATAGGGGACAGTATTATAGTAGTTATATTCTTGTACATAGGGGGCAGTATTAACCCCTTACTGACATGTGACGTAATAGTACGTCACATGTCGGGTCCCGGTACATGGAGAGGGCTCGCGGGCCGAGCCCTCTCCATAGCCGGTAAGTCTTTGCTGCATATTGCAGCGGGAGTGAAAAATGAAAACGCAAAATCGAAAAAGGGCCGCGGCGGGAAGGGTTTATACTAGTTATATTCTTGTACATAGGGGGCAGTATTATAGTAGTTATATTCTTGTACATAGGGGGCAGTATTATAGTAGTTATATTCTTGTAAATATGGGGCAGTATTATAGTAGTTATATTCCTGTACCCAGGGAGCAGTATTATAGTAGTTATATTCTTGTACATAAGGGGCAGTATTATAGTAGTTATATTCCTGTACATAGGGGGCAGTATTATAGTAGTTATATTCTTGTAAATATGGGGCAGTATTATAGTAGTTATATTCTTGTACATAGGGGGCAGTATTATAGTAGTTATATTGTTGTACATAGGGGGCAGTATTATAGTAGTTATATTCTTGTACATAGTGGGCAGTATTATAGTAGTTATATTGTTGTACATAGGGGGCAGTATTATAGTAGTTATATTCTTGTACATAGGGGACAGTATTATAGTAGTTATATTCCTGTACATAGGGGGCAGTATTATAGTAGTTATATTCCTGTACATAGGGGACAGTATTATAGTAGTTATATTCCTGTACATTGGGGGCAGTATTATAGTAGTTATATTCCTGTACATAGGGGGCAGTATTATAGTAGTTATATTCTTGTACATGGGGACAGTATTATAGTAGTTATATTCTTGTACATAGGGGGCAGTATTATAGTAGTTATATTCCTGTACATAGGGGACAGTATTATAGTAGTTATATTCTTGTACATAGGGGGCAGTATTATAGTAGTTATATTCTTGTACATAGGGGGCAGTATTATAGTAGTTATATTCTTGTACATAGGGGGCAGTATTATAGTAGTTATATTCTTGTACATAGGGGGCAGTATTATAGTAGTTATATTCTTGTACATAGGGGGAAGTATTATAGTAGTTATATTCCTGTATATAGGAGGCAGTATTATAGTAGTTATATTCTTGTACATAGGGGGCAGTATTATAGTAGTTATATTCTTGTACATAGGGGGCAGTATTATAGTAGTTATATTCTTGTACATAGGGGGCAGTATTATAGTAGTTATATTCTTGTACATAGGGGGCAGTATTATAGTAGTTATATTCTTGTACAGTTATGCTGTAGTCGTATGACACACAGTCTTGCGGTGTATACAGTTGGTATTATCAGTCTATGGTTTCTCAGTGTTACGCTGGGTTGTAGATAAGCTGGGGATTACATAGCTAGTGATGTCATTGCTGCAGTTCTATGTCATCGTCCTTCCCCTTTTCTCCCGGGTTATGCTGAGCTCGGCTCTGTGTCCTGCCCCGTATCGCCAGTGGTGACAGCTTTGTGGAGTGGGGTTGATTTATGTCCATCATTGAGGTCCTATAGATCCTATAAATCACGGCCGCTCATACCCAGCATGCTCTATGGTAAACACTAGAGATGAGCGAACACTAAAATGCTCGGGTACTCGTTATTCGAGACGAACTTTTCCCGATGCTCGAGTGCTCGTCTCGAATAACGAACCCCATTGAAGTCAATGGGAGACTCGAGCATTTTTCAAGGGGACCAAGGCTCTGCACAGGGAAGCTTGGCCAAACACCTGGGAACCTCAGAAAAGGATGGAAACACCACGGAAATGGACAGGAAACAGCAGGGGCAGCATGCATGGATGCCTCTGAGGCTGCTTAAACGCACCATTATGCCAAAATTATGGGCAACAGCATGGCCATGACAGAGTGACAGAATGAAGCTAGATAGCATCTAAAACATGCAATAATTGACCCTGACACTATAGGGGACGGCATGCAGAGGCAGCGGCAGCAGGCTAGAGAGTGTCATGGCGACATACCCTAAATGGACTCAGGCTTCAAACCAATGGGTGGCAGAGAGGAACCAAAGGAGGTGAGCAAGAAGTGCTCAAATAATATCGGTACATGATAAAAGTTTGCCAGTATATTTTGTGGATTACACAGCAGGGTGGCGACAAAGTTAACATGGAAGCCATGAAAACAACCCAAAATTCTGCCTGACACAGCTCGTTTGATAAGGGGACCATGTATGGAGGCAGTGAACTAGTAGTAGATTAAAGGTGCTGCAGTTAAAACTATGTTAGTTGGATCTTGGCATGGAGCTGGCGCTCCGCTGCCAGGCGAGCTTTCGCCAATCCAAGCCCCTGTCTCTAGGCTACTCCCCAAACAGCACTTCTAAGAACCTTTTGTATAAGATCAAGTGTAGTAGCGTTCTTATAAGTTTAGGATATGCCGGGTGAGGGGAATGTAAACAGATGCGCAAGAAGCGCATGATGCGCATGGAGCTGGCGCTCCGCTGCCAGGCGAGCTTTCGCAAATCCAAGCCCCTGTCTCTAGGCTACTCCCCAAACAGCACTTTTGTATAAGATCAAGTGTAGTAGCGTTCTTATAAGTTTAGGATATGGCGGGTGAGGGGAATGTAAACAGATGCGCAAGAAGCGCTGAAATAATATCCCTAAATGGTAAAAGTTTGCAAGTATATTTTGTGGATTACACAGCAGGGTGGCGACAAAGTTAACAACTTTGATGTGGAATCCATGAAAACAACCCAAATTTCTGCCTGACACACCTCGTTTGATAAAGGGACGATGTATGGAGGCAGCTATATGGACGACTTTTGGAGGTAGGAATGGAGACAACGTGTGGAGGCTGCTATGGAGACAATTTAATTTGGATAGTGCCTGTATGTGGCAGTCCCAAACATTTTTCAAACCAGAGGAGCAGGTAGGTGGCCCTCCAGTAAAATGGGATAGATTGAGTGCCTGTATGTGGCAGTCCCAAAAATTGTTCAAACCAGAGGAGCAGGTAGGTGGCCCTCCAGTAAAATGGAATAGATTGAGTGCCTGTATGTGGCAGTCCCAAAAATTGTTCAAACCAGAGGAGCAGGTAGGTGGCCCTGCAGTAAAATGGAATAGATTGAGTGCCTGTATGTGGCAGTCCCAAAAATGTTTCAAACCAGAGGAGCAGGTAGGTGGCCCTCCAGTAAAATGGGATAGATTGAGTGCCTGTATGTGGCAGTCCCAAAAATGTTTCAAACCAGAGGAGCAGGTAGGTGGCCCTCCAGTAAAATGGGATAGATTGAGTGCCTGTATGTGGCAGTCCCAAAAATGTTTCAAACCAGAGGAGCAGGTAGGTGGCCCTCCAGTAAAATGGAATAGATTGAGTGCCTGTATGTGGCAGTCCCAAAAATTCTTCAAACCAGAGGAGCAGGTAGGTGGCCCTCCAGTAAAATGGAATAGATTGAGTGCCTGTATGTGGCAGTCCCAAAAATTGTTCAAACCAGAGGACCGGGTAGGTGGCCCTCCAGAAAAATGGAATAGATTGAGTGCCTGTATGTGGCACTCACAAAAATTGTTTCAAACAGAGGACCGGGTAGGTGGCCCTCCAGAAAAATTAAATGCATGAAGTATAGCAAGAGCCAGTGGGCCCTGTCAAAAAATAGCCATTTTCCTCTGCTTTACTGTACAAAGAGGAGGAGAAGGAGGAAAATGAGGAGGAGGAGGAGGAGTGGATCAATTATTCAGGTTGAGCTTCCTTCACCTGGTGGAGATTGGAAATTCTGAGAAATCCAGCCTTTATTCATTTTAATAAGCGTCAGCCTGTCAGCGCTGTCAGTCGACAGGCGTGTACGCTTATCGGTGATGATGCCACCAGCTGCACTGAAAACCCGCTCGGACAAGACGCTAGCGGCAGGGCAGGCAAGAACCTCCAAGGCGTACAGCGCCAGTTCGTGCCACATGTCCAGCTTTGAAACCCAGTAGTTGTAGGGAGCTGTGTGATCATTTAGGACGATGGTATGGTCAGCTACGTACTCCCTCACCATCTTTCTGTAAAGATCAGCCCTACTCTGCCGAGACTGGGGACAGGTGACAGTGTCTTGCTGGGGTGACATAAAGCTGGCAAAAGCCTTGTAAAGCGTACCCTTGCCAGTGCTGGACAAGCTGCCTGCTCGCCTACTCTCCCTCGCTACTTGTCCCGCAGAACTACGCACTCTGCCGCTAGCGCTGTCAGAAGGGAAATACTGTTTCAGCTTGTGCACCAGGGCCTGCTGGTATTCATGCATTCTCACACTCCTTTCCTCTGCAGGGATGAGAGTGGCAAGATTTTGCTTGTACCGTGGGTCCAGGAGAGTGAACACCCAGTAATCGGTGCTGGAATAAATTCTTTGAACGCGAGGGTCACGGGATAGGCAGCCTAGCATGAAATCTGCCATATGCGCCAGAGTACCAACGCGTAAGAATTCACTCCCCTCACTGGCCTGACTGTCCATTTCCTCCTCCTCCAACTCCTCCAACTCCTCTTCTTCTGCCCATACACGCTGAACAGTGAAGGACTCAACAATGGTCCCCTCTTGTGTCTCGCCAACATTCTCCTCCTCTTCCTCCTCATCCTCCTCCACCTCCACCTCCTCCGATATGCGCTGAGAAACAGACCTCAGGGTGCTTTGGCTATCAACAAGGGAATATTCTTCCCCCGTCTCTTGTGACGAGCGCAAAGCTTCCGACTTCATGCTGACCAGAGAGTTTTTCAACAGGCCAAGCAGCGGGATGGTGAGGCTGATGATGGCGGCATCGCCACTGACCATCTGTGTTGACTCCTCAAAGTTACTCAGCACCTGACAGATATCAGACATCCACGTCCACTCCTCATTGTAGACTTGAGGAAGCTGACTGACCTGACTACCAGTTCTGGTGGAAGTTGACATCTGGCAGTCTACAATCGCTCTGCGCTGCTGGTAAACTCTGGATAACATGGTCAGTGTTGAATTCCACCTCGTGGGCACGTCGCACAACAGTCGGTGAGCGGGCAGTTGGAGGCGGCGCTGCGCTGCCCTGAGAGTGGCAGCATCTGGGCTGGACTTCCTGAAATGCGCACAGATGCGGCGCACCTTCGTGAGCAAATCAGACAGATTGGGGTATGTCTTGAGGAAACGCTGCACTATCAGATTTAACACATGGGCCAGGCATGGCACATGTGTCAGTCTGCCGAGTTGCAGAGCCGCCACCAGGTTACGGCCGTTGTCACACACAACCATTCCCGGCTTGAGGTTCAGCGGTGCCAGCCACAGATCAGTCTGCGCCGTGATGCCCTGTAATAGCTCTTGGGCGGTGTGCCTTTTGTCGCCTAGGCTCAGCAGTTTGAGCACCGCCTGCTGTCGCTTAGCGACGGCACTGCTGCTGTGCCTAGAGCTACCGACTGATGGCGCCGTGCCCACGGATGGTAGTTCGGAGGAGGAGGTGGAGGAGGGGTGGGAGGAGGAGGAGGCATAGTAGGCCTGAAACACCTGGACCGAGGTAGGCCCCGCAATCCTCGGCGTCGGCAGTATATGAGCAGCCCCAGGGTCAGTCTCGGTCCCAGCCTCCACCAAGTTAACCCAATGTGCCGTCAGCGATATATAGTGGCCCTGCCCGGCAGCACTCGTCCACGTGTCCGTGGTCAGGTGGACCTTGTCAGAAACGGCGTTGGTCAGGGCACGGATGATGTTGTCTGACACGTGCTGGTGCAGGGCTGGGACGGCACATCGGGAAAAGTAGTGGCGGCTGGGGACCGAATACCGAGGGGCGGCCGCCGCCATGAGGTTGCGAAAGGCCTCGGTCTCTACTAGCCTATAGGGCAGCATCTCCAGGCTAAGCAATCTGGAGATGTGCACATTAAGGGCTTGGGCGTGCGGGTGGGTTGCACTATATTTGCGTTTCCGCTCCAGCGTCTGGGGTATGGAGAGCTGAACGCTGGTGGATGCTGTGGAGGATCGTGGAGGCGACGATGGGGTTTTTGGGCCAGGGTCCTGGGCAGGGGGCTGACTAGCAGCTGACACAGGGGAAGGAGCAGTGGTGTGCACGGCCGGAGGTGAACGGGCTTGTTGCCACTGAGTGGGGTGCTTAGCATTCATATGCCTGCGCATACTGGTGGTAGTTAAGCTAGTAGTGGTGGAACCCCTGCTGAGCCTGGTTTGGCAAATGTTGCACACCACAGTCCGTCGGTCATCCGGTGTTTCCTTAAAGAACCTCCACACTTCTGAAGATCTAGCCCTCGCCGCAAGAGCCCTCACCACGGGAGCTTCACTAGTTGACAGTGGCGCTGATGCACCAGCTCTGGCCCTGCCTCTCCGTCTGGCCCCACCACTGCCTCTTCCAACCTGTTCAGGTCGAGGACTCTCCTCCGTCTCAGAAGCACTGTGTTCACCCGGCCTCTCAACCCAGCTTGGGTCTGTCACCTCATCATCCTCCGATCCCTCAGTCTGCTCCCCCCTCGGACTTCCTGCCCTGACAACAACTTCCCCACTGTCTGACAACCGTGTCTCCTCATCGTCGGACACCTCTTTACACACTTCCACTACGTCAAGAAGGTCATCATCACCCACAGACTGTGACTGGTGGAAAACCTGGGCATCGGAAAATTGCTCAGCAGCAACCGGACAAGTGGTTTGTGACTGTGGGAAGGGTCCAGAAAACAGTTCCTCAGAGTATGCCGGTTCAAATGGCAAATTTTCCTGGGAGGGGGCAGACTGGGGGGGAGGAGGCTGAGGTGCAGGAGCTGGAGGAGTGGGGATTTCGGTGACATGGGTGGACTGCGTGGAAGACTGACTGGTGGTGGACAAATTGCTCGAAGCATTGTCAGCAATCCACGACATCACCTGTTCGCACTGTTCTGGCCTCAACAGTGCTCTACCACGAGTCCCAGTAACTTCAGACATGAACCTAGGGAGTGTAGCTCTGCGGCGTTCCCCTGCTCCCTCATCAGCAGGTGGTGTCTCACCCCGCCCAGGACCACGGCCTCTGACCCCTGCAGTAGTTGGACGCCCACGTCCCCGCCCTCGTCCTCTACCCCTAGCCCTGGGGTTAAACATTTTTAAAATGAGAGTTATAACTTTTTTTTTTTTTTTACTTTTTTTTTTTTTTTTGTGTGTTTTTTTTGTGTTTTTTGTTTTTTTTTGTGTTTTTTGTTTTTTTTTGAGTTTTTAGAACCAAACAATCCTATCCTATTGCTATGGCTATTTTCTAGCCAAGTATCAAAGGAAGCACACTACTATGCCAGATGAGATGACACTGAGTTATTGCCTAATAGAAATCCAACCCCTACTGAATTTTGCCACTTCAGCCTTTGCTATGGATATGTGCGCCACTAAGCGCAGAACACAGCGGTCGCAAGTCTCACTACAAATTGCTCAGAATTGGCAAGTACATGCACTGCAGAAACTAAAGCCACCAGCAGATCAACCAGAAATCAAATATATAGAACGCTACTGTAGGCTTCAAGAAGCTATTTGTATTCTCCTATGGCTATTTTCTAGCCAAGTATCAAAGGAAGCACACTACTATGCCAGATGAGATGACACTGAGTTATTGCCTAATAGAAATCCAACCCCTACTGAATTTTCCCACTTCAGCCTTTGCTATGGATATGTGCGCCACTAAGCGCAGAACACAGCGGTCGCAAGTCTCACTACAAATTGCTCAGAATTGGCAAGTACATGCACTGCAGAAACTACAGCCACCAGCAGATCAACCAGAAATCAAATATATAGAACGCTACTGTAGGCTTCAAGAAGCTATTTGTATTCTCCTATGGCTATTTTCTAGCCAAGTATCAAAGGAAGCACACTACTATGCCAGATGAGATGACACTGAGTTATTGCCTAATAGAAATCCAACCCCTACTGAATTTTCCCACTTCAGCCTTTGCTATGGATATGTGCGCCACTAAGCGCAGAACACAGCGGTCGCAAGTCTCACTACAAATTGCTCAGAATTGGCAAGTACATGCACTGCAGAAACTACAGCCACCAGCAGATCAACCAGAAATCAAATATATAGAACGCTACTGTAGGCTTCAAGAAGCTATTTGTATTCTCCTATGGCTATTTTCTAGCCAAGTATCAAAGGAAGCACACTACTATGCCAGATGAGATGACACTGAGTTATTGCCTAATAGAAATCCAACCCCTACTGAATTTTCCCACTTCAGCCTTTGCTATGGATATGTGCGCCACTAAGCGCAGAACACAGCGGTCGCAAGTCTCACTACAAATTGCTCAGAATTGGCAAGTACATGCACTGCAGAAACTACAGCCACCAGCAGATCAACCAGAAATCAAATATATAGAACGCTACTGTAGGCTTCAAGAAGCTATTTGTATTCTCCTATGGCTATTTTCTAGCCAAGTATCAAAGGAAGCACACTACTATGCCAGATGAGATGACACTGAGTTATTGGCTAATAGAAATCCAACCCCTACTGAATTTTCCCACTTCGGTCTTTGCTATGGATATGTGTGCCACTAAGAGCTAAACACAACGGTAGCAAGTCCCCCTGCTAATTCCTCACAAAATGGTAAAAGATGCAAATTAAAATAAAAAAAGTAGAACGTTATTGTAGCCCTAAGAAGGGCTGTTGGGTTCTTTGAGAATCACTCCTGCCTAACAGTAAGCTAATAGAACACCCTAACGCTTTCCCTGACCAGCAGCAGCTCTCTCCCTAGCGGCATCCAGACACAGAATGATCCGAGCAGCGCGGGCAGCGGCTAGTCTATCCCAGGGTCACCTGATCTGGCCAGCCAACCACTGCTATCGACGTGTAAGGGTACCACGTCATGCTGGGTGGAGTGCAGAGTCTCCTGGCTTGTGATTGGCTCTGTTTCTGGCCGCCAAAAAGCAAAACGGCGGGAGCTGCCATTTTCTCGAGCGGGCAAAGTATTCGTCCGAGCAACGAGCAGTTTCGAGTACCCTAATGCTCGACCGAGCATCAAGCTCGGACGAGCATGTTCGCTCATCTCTAGTAAACACTCAAAACCTCATTGATGTCTAATTTCCCATTTACACAAGACATTGCGGCCATTAACCCTTTCTGTCTCACTGTAACTCATGTTCAGTTCCCGTTTTCCTATTCCATAGTCCATAGTGTATGGATACAATATTTCATACTCGTATATATCGCTTTAAGGGGTCCTAGCCAGCAAAATTCAATCACTTCACTTGCAAATAAATTGGGGGTTCAGCATTAACCCCCTAGCCACCAGGGAAAAATTATTCCTGGTTTCACCGTCCGACCTCCAGCGATGTCTTCAGCCTGGACTTGCACTTTCTGTAAATCATAATAATGGCTTCCAAGTGTTTGATCTTTTATATTACCCCTAATTAAAAGGAACCTATCAGCAGGTGTGAAAATACAGACTGCAGTCAGTGTTAGTGTTACGTATCGTCTCTGGAGAGATGTGTAATCAGACCACTGTGTATTGTGTAAGTAGCAGCAGGACTGTGATATATGGATTTATATTCTAGGATTGTAGCTTTTCCAAGTGTACTGGGGGTGTGTCCTCACACTGCTGTGCTCTGTTCTCTGTATAGCCAGTGGTAGTTATTGTCCTTGGAGAGATGTGTAATCAGACCTTTGTGAGCGTTGTTAGTTGTGAAATATGGATTTAAATTTCAATTGCAGCTATGTCAAGTACACTGGGAATGTGTCCTCACACTGCTGTGCTCTGTGCTCTATAGATTTAACTGCTCCACAGCTTATTACTGCTCACAGTGACTAGCGTAAGACGTTTCTGGCTAAACACTACAGGAGTCACAAAGAGCACAGGAGAGCATCTTTGGAGCACCTCAATGCACAGAACATTTGGAGAAGCTACAATCCTGGAATATAAATCCATATATCACAGTCCTGCTGCTACTAACAACATACACAAAGGTCTTATTACACATCTCTCCAGGGATAATACATAGCACTGAGTGCAGAGCAGAGTGAGGGCACATCCCCACTGCATTTGGTAAAGCTACAATCCTGGAATATAAATCCATATATGACAGTCCTGCTGCTACTAACAACATACACAAAGCTCTGATTACACATCTCTTCAGGGACAATATGTAACACTGGCTGCAGAGAGCACAGAACACAGCAGTGTGAGTACACAGCCCCAGTACAATCATAGAATATAAATGCATATTTTACTCTCCTCCAGGGACAATACATTACACTGAGAGCACAGAGCACAGCTGAGTGAGGACACATCCCCAGTGCATTTGGTAAAGCTACAATCCCGGAATATAAATCCATATATCACAGTCCTGCTGCTACTAACAGCATACACAAAGGTCTGATTACTCATCTCTTCAGGGACAATACATAACACTGGCTGCAGAGAGCACAGAACACAGCAGTGTGAGGACATATCCCCAGTACAACCATAGAACATAAATTCATACTTTACTCCCCTCCAGGTACAATATATCACACTGACTGCAGAGAGCACAGAGCACAGCAGTGTGAGGACATTCCACCAATGCACTTGGTCTGATTTCACATCTCTTCAGGGACATAGCACTGGCTGCAGTCTGCATGGTCACACCTGCTGACAGGTTCCCTAATGAGAAAGGTTTAGGATTCTGGTCATGGTTGGGACATTGGACGTGTTATAATTTCTTACATCATTTGAGTTTTGTTCGCTGGGAATCGCTTGGTATCTCATGGACGTCACTTGTTAATGTTTGATCTTGTTTGTGCCTCATGGGGCTCGGGTCTGGTGGGAGTCACAATTTCTGCACATTCCTTAGTGATATCTTTGCGCCCCTTTCCCATAGCCTTCCCCATATAAAACATTAACCCATGCCGGTGATGGATGCTGCCGGACACTCCGTGAAGCCGCCTCCCCTCTGACGTGCACTGAATGTGCCCAAGTTACATGGGAAAAAATTGTAACACTTGCCAATGTCTTCTTGTTATGTTCTGTTCTCAGTGTCTCCCCCTGGTGGCCAAAATAGCCTGGTAAAGGACTTCTTGACAGCTCTGATCTCTGTGCAGATACTGAACAAGCAGCAGGAGGATTCTTCTGTCTCCTATAAAGCTCAATTTAGGGTCAATTCTCAGTTTCTGGGGTTCCCACTACATCTTTCATTATGCACTATAGCAAAATAGGCTGTGAGCAGACACTGAACAAGCAGCCGGTGCAAGAAGTAGAAAGACTTTTCAGAGCCCTTTAGTGCTCCATTTAACTCAGTTTTATGTATTTGGTTTTTAAACTACATCCCCCAATAGGCAACATGGCAAAACACGCACCGAGCTGACACTGAACAAGCAGGGGGTACAATCAGCAGAAATTAGATGTGTCAGACAGCTTGTATTTCAGTGCAATATGCAAACATATTGGGGCTCATTTACTAGGGGTCGCGCGATGCACTTTCATCGGACTTTACAGTTTTTCCGGACTTTGCACGACATGCACAAGTGTTTAACAGCTGTTTGCGCTGGGATTGTGTCGCACAGGATCGGATTTTGGCACAGCTGCGCTGCTTTCATGCGACAGAAATCGGGGGCGGGCAGTCGGACGATCCGACTTATTCGGACTGAGCGCGGGATTTAACTTTCAAATTGTGTCGCAAGACCAAGCACTTACATGCACCAGGAAGAAGAAGGTGAACTCCGGGGACCTGAGCGGGGAAGCGACACATGCAGGAAATCGGGCGCACGATCTTGGTGAATCACGCCACAGGGCATTATCGTTGGATGGGTAAATGTATGTAAATGTGCCCCATTTAAAGGGGTATTCCTCGCATGAAGACAAGTTTCTTACGTGTACTCGGGATAACAAAATAACACATTCTCTAATTCACTGTTATTAACAAAAATGCAGCAATTTACAGATATAAGTCCAACATGTCTCAGTTTCAGTTGCCTTTAGAAACGTCCCTGTAACTTCTGGGCACCAGCTTGGATTTCTGTGTGAGATGGTGAAGCTGAGATTTCTGTGTCTCTGCTCTGAGTCTGTAGCCCCGCCCCCTGGACGGAGCTCAGAGACACTGAATCACTTCCTGTCAGCACATGGTGAGCAGAGAGAGAGGCTGCAAACTACAAGCTGCAAGGAGATAATGGGAAAGGGGGATGCAGGCACATATCTGTGAGATGTAGCAGGGCCCACTGTGTAACAGTGTAATGGTCTATCAGCCTCTGTGTAATCTCATGGATCTCTGATCTGTCTCATCTCATCTCTCTCTATGTGTCAGTGTTAGTACAATGTCAGAAGCCAAATGAAAGTACATATACACCTGTACCCTGATAATGTAACCACATTGTCACCCCACAGAACTAGATGTATCATAATGTGTCTGCTTAGAGAGGCCCCGCCCACACCCTGGGATTTTACACTGAGCAGCCTAGGGAGTGATAGGTGCTAAAATAGCAATAAAACTGAGTAAAATTGTAAAGTAAGGGGTTTAAATGATCTTTATTATGTTACCATCACTAGGGGATTGCAATGTGAGAATTTTCTTTAGTGGGAAAACCCCTTGAATGTTCTTTGTTGCCGCCTGATGTTGAGGATTATACAGATGCAGCAGAGCTCAGAATGTTTCTCAGATTTTCTACAAAGTCACCATCACACGTAAAAGATAATATCAGCTCTGCTACATCCGTTTTAGACATAGAAGACGTCTGTGTATCAGCTTAATATACTGTATAGAGCATTGTTCACACACATTGTCCACAGCACAGCAAACATGGACCCAGCAGACACTGAACAAGCAGGACAGCAGAAATTCCAACCTAAAACCGATTTATATTATCATATTGATTCCCACCTGATCATGATGGGTTTACAGATGTAGCAGAACCCAAGATGTTCTTCACATTGTCTGCACAGCATCAAAGCTTTCAGCTCTGCTACATCCATTCGAGACACAGAAGACCCATTTGGATACTGAGCATCAGATTAATATACAGGAGGTCCCCTACTTAAGGACACCCCACATACAGACCCCTAGTTACAGACGGTCCCCTGTGACCTCTGGTGAAGTCTCTGGATGTTATTATAGTCCCAGACTGCACTGATCAGCTGTAAGGTGTCTGTAATGAAGCTTTATTGATAATCTTTGGTCCCATTACAGCAAAAAATTTTGAAACTCCAATTGTCACTGGGATCCAGACAAAAATTTTTTTTATCTGGATCCACAATTATAAAATATACAGTTTCGACTTACATACAAATTCAACTTAAGGACAAACCTCAGGACCCTATCTTGTAGGTAACCCGGGGACTGCCTGTACTGTATATATATAGTATTGTACATTCCATAGATGTGTGGAGAGTTACATAGGACTGCCGGTCACACATCTGGATCATCCCAAAGTTACTACAACAGCTTCGGCTCTGCTATATCAATATGTATAAGACCCCCCCCTATCAGCTCAGCAGCGGGTGTAGCAGCGGGGGCCGCAGTGCTCAGTATCTCATGGTTATTCCTGGTCATCCATGTGACAAGACGGATGTCTCCAGTGACAGGTGATGTCTCCAGCAGCAGGTGACGTCTCGTGTGACAACCGGATGTTTCCCTGCGTTACCAGTGTTAGTGCCCCCCCCCCCCCTACTACAGACACTTAATGAGAGATCTGAGCAGAGGGGCAAGAATTAGGCAGGGGCTGAGCAGATCTCAGCAGCATAAGAGCTGGTACCCTCTGCCCGCTCTCCCTCCTGGCAGTCTCTGGTTATGCCGGTGGTTGATGTGCCCACTAGGACCCTCACATACCAGCATACCCTGGTGAGTGCCATATAAGATGTGTATAGCATGGGGGAAGGGGGGCACACACCGGACCACCAAGGGCCGCAACCCCCCAAAGTCATAGATCTAGAGGCTTCCAGTTATTGTAGAACTAAAACTCCCAGCAGTGCATTACATACATATATATATATATATATATATATATATATATATATATATATATCGGTTATTAGACTCAATGGATCTGGGTCTAGAAGAGCCGCGTTTGTGTCCTTATTTTCAAGATTAAGTGTTATTTTTATTATTTTATACATTTATATTTAGTTTTTTAAATTTTCTTATTAATTTTTAATTTTCCTATTACTTTTTAATTGTCTTATTTCTGTTATTTTTTGTTAATTTTGTTATTTTCTATTTTTTTGATTTGATTCATTTTCTATTTTGTTATTTAATGTTCTTTAATTTTAGCATCTTTCTATTTTGATTTGATCGTTTTTCTATTTTGATATTTATTTTTGTTTGATCTCTTTTCTATATTCATCTTTTTATTGGATTTGTATTTTTCTATGTTGTTATTACATTTCTATTTCATCATTTTTCTATTTTATTATTTTCTATTATTTCTATTTTTTTTTATTATTTGATAAATGTATTCTATTATTTCAATTTTGCTATTTTTTATTATTTTATAAATGAATTTTTACATTTTTTAAATAAAAATGTTCTTATTCATTTTCTAATTACTTTTTAATTTAAATCTTATATCTCTAGTTTGCTATGTTCTATTTTTTTTTATTTGATTCATTTTCTTTTTTTGTTATTTAATGTTCCTTAATGTTAGCATTTTTCTATTATTATTATTATTTATTATTTGATATTTTTTTTTATTTTATCATTTTTCTATTTTATTATTTTTCTATTATTATTATTATTTTTATTTCGTTTTTTATTATTCATTTTATTGATCTATTTTTATTTGTATGCATATTTTGTAGATTGTGTAGATGGACTAGCAGTCCCATGTAAAACTGCTTTGGGTTTATTGTCCAAGCCCAATTGAGATATTCAAGTTATTTTCTTGCCATAATTTTGCAACATTTTACTCTGAAAGGGACAGAAGCCAAATGTTTCAATGTTCACGTTTTTAAAAAGTTGCAAAAGTTGTGGCAAGTGACAACATCAGCTCCGCTGCACTCGTTTCCCATCACTTCTGTGCAGGAAAATTCAGATTTGAGTTGAAATGTGCAGATTTGGGTTTTCATGTTAATTGTTGGTTTATTGGGATTTTAATCTGACTGTCAGAAGGTTCAGTTTTGGCCATTTCTATTATGACTTGTTCTGGTAATTTAAGCCCCTCAAATGTTTTGCTTGGTAAAATCTGTGCTGCCACCACCTGGAGTTGCTCTCTGTATACAGATACCAGTGATTTTAGTACTGAGCTTATAAGCTCCCCCTAGTGGTGGCTACAGAAAACTGTTTTTTTTTATCATGAATTTCTAACCATTGTAGAGGGTTTGGAGCTCTGTATCGGACAAACAAAGCTTGATAGTTATGAAGATGTTATATGATATTTATCAGCAGACCCTTATCTGCCAATTACCTACCTATTATCCGACCTACCACCTAATCTATTGGCGTACATTCATGTGATACTGGTGTCTTTTAAGTTTCAGAGATACTGTGGCCCCTCAGTTTTCAGGGCCCACTATCAGTGCCACCTCGACACCCCATATAACTAGACCTCCACACTTACCTACCTACCTTAGAGGGCTCTTCCTATAACCTTCATGTTATGGAAAAGCTGGATGCTTGGACTTTGCTGCTTGACAATACTACAGGCACAGCCATCCCCTTCATCTGCATTTTTATCAATGTCGTCTTCCAGGTCCAGGAAGCATAAAAATACCCGACACCTTATTTATAGGACATATGATATAACAGAGCAGGACGTGTGCCAGGAGGCTGCAGGAAAGCCGCCATGTATTAATAATGGATGATTATGCCATAGTAACATCATATAATTGGATATTTTCCAGGATTGCAGCTTCTCCAAGTGCACTTGGTGCCTCTCCTCACACTGCTGTGCACTCAGCTCTCTGCAATGATCTGCTCTGAGTCACTGCCGTAGTTTATAACAAGAAGCTTCCATCAGCTTTTACTGATGGGCTGTGGAGAACTAAGGGCACAGCAGTGTGAGGAGCAGCTGTATGTAATGGGTAATGGGTTACAGCAATTACAATAAGATATTTTTCAGATGATGGTGGAGATGACATCATCATGTGGTGTCCATACATATCCAGTGATGATGTCATAGCCCCCTAGTATGATGTCATAGTCAAGGGAATGAGGTTTTGCCTGCTTCCTAGATGTCCACCATATTGATTATAGTCTTGACTCCTCCATTTACTATTGATCAAACATTCCCCTGGAGGAATAACAAAGGAACGGGAACATGGAACATTCCATGTGACGCCTGGGAATACACGTGTGCAGGGGCCCTGGGCTATATGAGTATTATAGCCGCTACAAGTCTGGAATCACTTCCTACATCTGGTACTAGAATCAGCTTCTTGGGGAATGGAAGATGCGTCCCTTCTGCTGATTTCAATCTGTGGTTTCAGGACCTTTGGAGGACCTTCAAAGGTCCTAAAATGGCTCTTGTGTACATGTGTATTGATAGCAAGAACAGATGTACGAGGATTTGATGGTTGAAGGTCATTCTCAGTATAAAGTTTGATGGGTGGTTTGTGTGTCCATGGGCCCCCTAGAAGGCTTGGGCCCCAGGCTACCGCCCAAACCATCCATATTATATTACATATTATATCCACTACTGCATATTTATACCCATCAGTCCTGGCTGTTTAGCTGGAAGTTCCTCTTAATGTTAACCAACCCTATAGTAGATGCCACCGCGACTCTACTGTGGCCTCCTGCATAGATGAGCGCGTCCGTCCCCAGGTGCCATCTCCAGAGGATCATCTTACCCCCACCCCACCCCCCCATTCCTCAAATTATTCTGAATATTATAAGGGATAATCTTCAGGATGAAGAAGTGATGACAGCAGTCTTATATGTTCGGTCTCTGGAGTCCAGACTCCTTGTCTTCTTCTTCCCGGCGCTGTCTGTGGACCACGAGCAACACGATGTCCGGGGATGAGAGTCACAAATACATCAAGGTAGAATCATACAAGACTCTGTCTCATCTGCTGTCTCTTATCTGACTGTCTCTTGTGTCTGTACAGGTGACTGTGGTCTCATTCCTTCCTCTTCTTCTTGTACTTCCTGTATTACCAAGTCTTATACTCCAGTCACATCCAAAGCTGCATCAAAGAACTTCCACCATGACCCACATCATCCGACCAGTGAAAGTAGTATTGTGCAGGACTTGGGCTACTGTTGTGGGGACGTATATCTGGCTAAAAGTTTGCGGTCATATATACATCCCCATAGATGGCTATGGCGCCCGGCCGCGGTATGGTGAGCACACACCCGTGACATTGTACCGTACGGACGTGTGTTGTCCTCTCTAGCGCACTGCTAGCCTGGGTTATGGCCGCCCATCCGTATTGCTGTATGATACTGGACTTACCTTTTAGGTTTTCTTGTAGACTTTCACTTTAGAGAAAATGACATTTTAATCTTAATGCAAATGAGATACTTGGTGCACTAGGGGTGGGGCCTCTCCCGCTGTGCACTTGTTTTCTTCTATTTATATCTTATTACTATGGGAGGTGTCTGTCCTTATGTAAAGTTCAGTGCTGGGCAGTGATGGGAAGAAAGAAAGCAGGTGCACCAGAAGCGATAGCCCCGCCCCCAGGGCACCTGGTATATTGTCTAAAATAACAGATCACTAGGAAACAGGAAAATTCTGTCTACCTTTATAAAATCTTACTTTTGAGAAGATTTGAAGCTGGTTCACTCCCATTAAGAACCCAGAAGGCTCTCATTTAGCAGCTCATTCCTGCCCCCTGTTGGTACTATGTAAGTTTCTTAAAGCTGAATCTGTTCCTGGAAAAGCTGGGTGATAATGTAATGGACTCAATGCTGACCATCACCCAGCTTTCCCTGAGCCTGAGTGGATCCATCCTCTATATAACATGGATAGTGAGGAGCGGGGGATCTCCCGGTATAAGACGGGGAACTCCTGCTCCGGGTGACGTCACTAATGCTGATCCTTCAGGGATTTGAGCTGCGAGGACATGGAAGGAGCGGAAGCTCCGGTTACAGAAGTCACAGAGGAGCCTCAGCTATCACATTATCTGGACCCCGTCCTGCTCTATTTCCAGAACCATGTCCTCCCTATCTATCTATCTCATATCTATCTATCTCATATCTATCTTTCTATCTATCTATCTCATATCTATCTATCTATCTATCTATCTATCTATCTCATATCTATCTATCTATCTATCTCATATCTATCTATCTATCTATCTATCTATCTATCTATCTATCTAATATCTATCTCATATCTATCTATCTATCTATCTATCTATCTATCTATCTATCTCATATCTATCTATCTATCTATCTCATATCTATCTCCTATCTATCTATCTATCTAATATCTATCTCATATCTATCTATCTATCTCATATCTATCTATCTATCTATCTCATATCTATCTCATATCTATCTATCTACGAAAAAAAAGGGAAAAATAGCAGCACAGTCCTTTGAAACAAAGCGTTATGGGTGCTATCCTCACTCTCACCAGCTAGAGTGCAATTGATATCCAAAAAAGTAAAGACAGGCAGCACTCCAAAGTAGTGAAAAAACTTGGGTGTTTTATTCCACCTCTCGCAACGTTTCGGCTGTAGTCTCAGCCTTTGTCAAGCAATGTGTGTTAGGAAATTCACAAGTATATATAGTCGCCGTGTAATGACATCATACATAAAGATAAATATAAACATTGCATATACATAGGATATATACAATCATGTGCATCATCAATCAAATTTTGAACATTATGTGGAAAATATATTAGTACATCATCAAGTGATCCAGCTTGACAAAGGCTGAGACTACAGCCGAAACGTTGCGAGAGGTGGAATAAAACACCCAAGTTTTTTCACTACTTTGGAGTGCTGCCTGTCTTTACTTTTTTGGATATCTATCTATCTATCTATCTATCTATACATCTCCTATCTATCTATCTATCTATCTATCTATCTATCTATCTATCTATCGCATATCTATCATCTATCTATCTATCTCATATCTATCTATCTATCTATCTATCTCCTATCTATCTATCTATCTATCTATCTATCTATCTATCTATCTATCTATCTATCTATCTATCTATCTATCGCATATCTATCATCTATCTATCTATCTCATATCTATCTATCTCATATCTATCTATCTATCTCATATCTATCTATCTATCTATCTATCTATCTATCTATCTATCTATCTATACATCTCCTATCTATCTATCTATCGATCTATCTATCTATCGCATATCTATCATCTATCTATCTATCTATCTCATATCTATCTATCTCATATCTATCTATCTCATATCTATCTATCTATCTATCTCATATCTATCTATCTATCTCATATCTATCTATCTCATATCTATCTATCTATCTATCTATCTATCTCATATCTATCTATCTATCTATTTATCTATCTCATATCTATCTATCTATCTATCTATCTCATATCTATCTCATATCTATCTATCTCATATCTATCTATCTATCTCATATCTATCTATCTATTTATCTATCTATCTATCTATCTATCTATCTATCTATCTAACTATCTCCTATCTATCTATCTATCTATCTATCTCATATCTATCTCATATCTATCTATCTATCTATCTATCTATCTATCTATCTATCTATCTATCTATCTATCTATCTCTTTCTATCTATCTATCTCATATCTATCTCATATCTATCTATCTATCTATCTATCTATCTATCTATCTATCTATCTCATATCTCATATCTATCTCATATCTATCTATCCATCTCATATCTATCTCATATCTATCTCCACTTATATCATTGCTTTTAGATCATTGGAGGGTCCCTTAGAGTGTGATAACATGCTGCACTAGCGTCACGTTTACAAGCGCAGCACTAGTGCAAAGGGGCTGCTTTCCATTGCGCCGAGGACAGCGCGGAGTCCCTGTGACATAGACCCAGCTGGTACCACATTCATTATTTGCATAGACTAGTTCTTCAAATAGGACTGAATACTGTACATGAATTTCGACTTTCCGTTTTGGTGCAAGTGTTGGGGAAAATTGCCTCCAGTAGGGGGGGCACACCGGGCGGAGCGTATGCCAGCGTGTGGCGTTCCTGCGCCTGCGCACTCGATTTTTTTTGTGTGCCAGGCTCTGCGCAGGGCGCCACCGGATACATCAATAGGCTCGGCATAGACGGATGCACTTCGGGGCTATAATAAGCCACCGCATGATAAATAACCCCCTATATCTGCTTTTGGACCTCCGCTGCCCTCAGATTCAATAAAGTGGCTTTGATCATTTGCCGGCAGTGTCTTATGCTATGAGGGTTGTTTGTGACAGTAGCATAAAAGTTACAAAATGCTACAAAAAGTTACATCACATAAACCAGGGGGGAATGGAGGCGATTTGTGCCTAAGCGAGCACCTAGGCGGAAAGTGGCAGTCCTATTATGAGAACTGGTCTATGCAAATAATGAATGTGGTGCGAGCAGGGTCTATGTCCGGGAATTGCGACTAAATCCCGGCTTGTGCGCTGATAAAGCCCCCCAGTGTGTCCGCTCTGTGGTTCTCCCCCGTTCCCTTGAGTCTCGCTGATCGCCGGAGTCACTCGTTATCTCGCTGATAGATTTCATTTCCCACTTCTCTTTATCAGCTGTCACCTCCAGCGTTACCGGGAACATGGGAAACAGGAGGTGGTGAGCCTGACAGCGCATCTACTGCCTGGCCAGAGGGGGCGCTACACTACTGTCATACTCAAGAATGTTTCTTCTATATGTTTTATGGCTATAAAATCTTCAGCCTAGGGCATGAAGAGAGACTTAGCCCGCACTAAAGAGCTCAATTACCAAACCCCAGAAAGTCAAGTGTAGGCGTCAGGATTCGGGATCAATGGACCCTCTGGACCACCGCGGGAAGTGGTACTAGCCGACACCAGGGGCCGGAGTCTAAGTGGCACCTGGCCTTCACCAGAGCCCACTGCAAAGCAGGATGGTCTTGCTGCGGCGGGGTGCCACCAGGTGGTTCCACAGGTGCGACTAACCCGCGGTGGCAGCCGAGGATGAGGTTCCTTAGCAGGAGACAGTCTTGTGGTAAAGTTCAGGCTCAGGATTAGGGCAGGCGGCAGAGATAGAAGGTCAGGTCCAATCCAGGTTCAGCAACGTGAGGTCCAGGCAGATGGGAACGGGAACACAGGAACACACAGGAGCACGGGAACGCGGGGGAGCTTTCTTTAAGGCGTAGGCACATAAATCCGTCAGCGAGAGAGTAGGAAGAGGCAGGCTTAAGTAATTTTCTGAAAATGGCCAGCGCCAATTAACGGCCGGAGTTGGGTCGCGGGAGCACCCATAACAGAAGGAAAGGGTTAATACCTGTATCCTTGCTTCTCTAATGTGATGTCCAAAATATAAGGTTCCAGGATGATATTAGCGCCAATGACTCGGACGTGAGGAGCGTGTTCTTAAGTAAAGTATTTTTAATGTGCAATTATGTAAGACACGTTTCGAGCCCGGACCTGGCTTTTCTTCAGTTACAGATAAGCTTATCTTTAACTGAAGAAGAGCCTGGTTCAGGCTCGAAACGCGTCTTACATAATTGCACAATAAAAATATTTGAGAACACGCTCCTCACGTCTGAGTCATTGGCACTAATATCATCCTGGAACCTTATATTTTGGACATTGCATCTTCTTCATGAACAATCCCGCTGACATAAAGTCCAGGAAAGCCGCCTAATACCACTCGAGACACCGCTTAAAGCCTTCTCCTCGTGTTGTACCGGTAGTACAACCCAAATAGGTGAGCAATAATTTATTTAAAGCAAAGAGAATACATTGTCTTGCCTATTCGTAGTCGCACATGTGGCGCCCGTACCGCGTTTCTGCTTTTTCTCCCCTTCTCTGCTTCTCTAATGTGGTGATGGGGTCAACTTATTGGTGAGTAGTGTCATTGGCTTGGTTGTGAAAGGGTCCAGTATCTGAATCCTTCTAGGACCAAGAGCCAGTTTATATTGACATCCCGAATAGTCTATGACAATGAATGGGGGTCATTTCTGCACCCCTGGTGGTCTGTGGGTTCAGCATCAGTTTAGTTGCCTTGAACATCCTTAAAGAAGAACAGGCCAACATTTGGTTCGCCATTTGATCCATGTGGTCCAGCAGCTGGTTCCAAATTAACAAAGTGGTGAAGCAATTTAATGCACAGAGCACAGCAGTGTGAGGACATGAAATGGCCAACTGTCATCTATGGGACTGGTCCATCCAAGGGGTAATGGGATAGTGACCCTATGGAAAGACATCAGATACATTGTATCCCACCTGTAGGTTCCCATATTATGGATGATGTGACGATGACTTGGTGACATGGGACCATGGGGCAGTATTATAAACATCCGCCATGTACCTGACTGGAAAGTCACGGCTGTCAAGGCCACAGGTAAAATCAGGCCATAAATCATATAAAGGTCATATGTGATTCCTGGGAGAAAGGGGAACGTTCTCCTCTGGGCAGAGGGAGCGGTCACTATGTGATATATGTGGGGGAAGGGACTTACAGGTGAGGTAGGAATGGGATATAAATTACAGGGAGATAACGGCCGTCAGTAAGGAGAGCGGAGATCATAGGGAACATGTCCAACACAGCGCTGCTGCCCCCCGTCTGGGTAAGTCCCAATTGTCAGATTCTATAGTTACAGCATAATAAGGTCTGGTGGAAGGTGAACATTCAAATAGTGAACATAGAATAAAATTCTCAAAGGTCTTACGTTTTTAAGTAATCCTATTCTGTTTAGGAATGTTTTATGAAGACTGGGGTTACTCACTATTCTGCTGGGGCAGTCCTGAGTTACATCCTGTATTATACTCCAGAGCTGCACTCACTATTCTGCTGCTGGTGCAGTCACTGTATATATACATGACATTACTTATCCTGTACTGATCCTGAGTTACATCCTGTATTACACTCCAGAGCTGCACTCACTATTCTGCTGCTGGTGCAGTCACTGTGTACATACATGACATTACTTATCCTGTACTGATCCTAAGTTACATCCTGTATTACACTCCAGAGCTGCACTCACTATTCTGCTGCTGGTGCAGTCACTGTGTACATACATGACATTACTTATCCTGTACTGATCCTGAGTTACATCCTGTATTATACCCCAGAGCTGCACTCACTATTCTGCTGCAGGTGCAGTCACTGTGTACATACATGACATTACTTATCCTGTACTGATCCTGAGTTACATCCTGTATTATACTCCAGAGCTGCACTCATTATTCTGCTGCTGGTGCAGTCACTGTGTACATACATGACATTACTTATCCTGTACTGATCCTGAGTTACATCCTGTATTATACTCCAGAGCTGCACTCACTATTCTGCTGCTGGTGCAGTCACTGTGTACATACATGACATTACTTATCCTGTACTGATCCTAAGTTACATCCTGTATTATACCCCAGAGCTGCACTCACTATTCTGCTGCAGGTGCAGTCACTGTGTACATACATGACATTACTTATCCTGTACTGATCCTGAGTTACATCCTGTATTATACTCCAGAGCTGCACTCATTATTCTGCTGCTGGTGCAGTCACTGTGTACATACATGACATTACTTATCCTGTACTGATCCTGAGTTACATCCTGTATTATACTCCAGAGCTGCACTCACTATTCTGCTGCTGGTGCAGTCACTGTGTACATACATGACATTTCTTATCCTGTACTGGTCCTGAGTTACATCCTGTATTATACCCCAGAGCTGCACTCACTATTCTGCTGCTGGTGCAGTCACTGTGTACATACATGACATTTCTTATCCTGTACTGGTCCTGAGTTACATCCTGTATTATACCCCAGAGCTGCACTCACTATTCTGCTGCTGGTGCAGTCACTGTGTACATACATGACATTACTTATCCTGTACTGATCCTGAGTCACATCCTGTATTATACCCCAGATCTGCACTCACTATTCTGCTGCTGGTGCAGACACTGTACATACATGACATTACTTATCCTGTACTGATCCTGAGTTACATCCTGTATTATACACCAGAGATGCACTCACTATTCTACAGCTGGTGCAGTCACTGTGTACATACCTGACATTACTTATCCTGTACTGATCCTGAGTTACATCCTGTATTATACGCCAGAGCTGCACTCACTATTCTGCTGCTGGTGCAGTCACTGTGTACATACATGACATTACTTATCCTGTACTGATCCTGAGTTACATCCTGTATTATACCCCAGAGCTGCACTCACTATTCTGCTGCTGGTGCAGTCACTGTGTACATACATGACATTACTTATCCTGTACTGATCCTGAGTTACATCCTGTATTATACCCCAGAGCTGCACTCACTATTCTACAGCTGGTGCACTCCTCCTTGCACGTGCCGGTCTTGTGCCTAGTCCGCTCTTGTTACATTATAATGTTTTAGTGTTTAATAAGCTATAAAACAATTGTTACATTAGTTATTATGACCTGTCTTTGTGCTGTGGTTCTTCCCCTTTCTGTATTTCTATCTCTGGATGTTATACTATTAATTATGGTAACAATTAGAAACCTCATAACTGTGAGTATAACTAATGGCCACTTGATATTGTCCTGGCTACCAGCTCAGGCGCTGCTCTTCTACACACAATACATCTGTGGATGGAAACATTAGGGTTGTCCAAGACCATATAAAAAATTGGTGGCTCGGAGGGGGCTACTTAAAAAAAATAAACATGTACTTTTCTTCCGCGTCTCCTTCCGATATCCCGCGCTGCCACCTCTCTGGTTTGTAAACAAACAGGGGCACAGAAGCTTCCGTGCCCCTGATACAGACCGGAGAGACAACAGTGCGGTCTCGGACAACCCCTTTACCGGAAATCCATCATGAAAATCATGATAAACCAGGGACATTACTCATAGATCCAGGCACCGGGACTGTGGTATCTTCTTATATTTCCTATCCGTGGCCTCCTTATTTCCAAAAAATAAACTTGACATTTATGCTAATGAGCAAGAAGGGCATTTCCAGAGCCCTTCCATGCTGTAGCTTCACAGGCTTCATACTGTCTCCCCTCCCCTTCTTCCCTCAGTACCTCCTCCATTCCCCCTGCCTGCTGTAATTTCACACAGTGGAAGGGGGGAAGTTCTCATCCACAGTGTAACAGCCTGTGAAGCTACAGCATGGAGGGGCTCTGGGAACACTCCCTAAAACCCTTAAGGCTCATTATGATGTTTAATAGTTGATTTTAGAAGGAAGGATGTATAACAAATATAAGAAGATCCCACAGTCACTGTGCCTGGACCTATGAGTAATGTCCCTGGTTTATTTTGGCACAAATCATAGCAAAATGGTGCAATTCTGGCGCATATAAACTCCTATCCCAAACAGGTGTAGGTAAAGTTTAGCCTGTGCTGTGACAGTATTATCTAATATATAAAGTTGAGTGGGTTTATGTGTGTAAGTGTATATATGTCTGTATGTATGTATATGTGTATGTGTGTATGTATGTGTGTGTGTGTGTATGTATGTGTATGTATGTATATATATGTATGTATGTGTGTGTGTGTATGTATGTGTGTATGTATGTATGTATGTGTGTGTGTGTATGTGTGTGTATGTGTGTGTGTATGTATGTATGTGTGTGTATGTATGCATGTGTGTATGTATGTATGTGTGTGTATGTATGTATGTATGTATGTATGTGCGTGTGTGTATGTATGTATGTGTGTACATGTGTGTGTGTATGTATGTGTGTATGTATGTATGTATGTGTGTACATGTGTGTGTGTGTATGTCCGCTAAAGGAATCTGCATCTTCGCATTTACAATCAACAAATTTTTCACAGCCGCTCTCTGAGACTCAAAGAACGTCATAGACCAGGTTTTACATCAACATTTTCAGCCCGCACTTTCCAAAATAGACTTATTAACCCCTTGCTGCAACATGACGTTTCCAAATGTCATGGCGTGGCAGGGGGTGTATGAAGTAGGCACAAGGGCTGAGCCCTCTTCGTACATCCTGGGTGTTTGCTGCATAATGATAACACCTGCGTTTAGTGCTAGTACTGATGCAGGGGCGTAACTAGGAGAGGCTGGGCCCCATAGCAGATTTCTGCATGGGGCCCCCCTTCCCCTTAAAATATATATATATGGCAGGCACACATCGGGCGCGCTGGAGAGGAAGAGAGGTGAGCGCGGCTCACCCCTCCCCTCTCCATAGAGAATAGAGCCGCATGGTCGTTCTTACGGCCATAGATTGAGCACGCTCTATCTCTTTTGCTCAAAACAGTGAGTACTCGTTGTGCTCACCGTGCCGAGCCCTGGCGTATAGAAGCCTATGGGGGAAGTATATCCGGCAGCAAATCTGCGGCCAGATATACGTCCCCCATATGTTCTTGGGAAGGTACCCCTATACAGACATGTTTATACAATTACACACATTTATACACTGATATATACACACCTTTATATACACACATAAAGTTCTACACTCGTATACTCGCACCCTTATACATACAAGTATACACTTATACACACATTTATGCACTCATATACATTTATACACTAATACACAGAGTATATACAAACTCATACAGTATACACATTATATACATTTAATACATTTACAATACACACACACATATATATATATATATATATATATATATATATATATATACATATATACATACATACACAAATACAGTATACACTGACCATATATACATATACATGCAGGATAAAAACACCATATACACACATGCTGCATATACATACAGAATATACACATACATTCAGTATATACAGCATACATACTTACCACATACAAAAACACACATCATATATATATATATATATATATATATATATATATATATATATATGCTAATATAAATACATGCATGTAAAAATACAGTATTTGCTTCAATGCATTTATACACAGTATATACATGTATACATAGTAGATGCATATATACACATATACATAGGGTTTACATATGGAATATGCATAAACAGTATATATATATATATATATTTATGTATACACACTATATATACAATATATACACATATACACAGTATATACACACATATACACACTATATATACAATATATACACATATACACAGTATATACACACATATACACACTATATATACAATATATACACATATACACAGTATATACACACATATACACACTATATATACAATATATACACATATACACAGTATATATACAATATATACACATATACACAGTATATACACATATACACACATATACACAGTATATACACAGTATATACACACATATACACAGTATATATATAATATATACACATATACACAGTATATACACACATATACACAGTATATATACAATATATACACATATACACAGTATATACACACATATACACAGTATATATACAATATATACACATATACACAGTATATATACAATATATACAATATATACACATATACACAGTATATATTCAATATATACACATATACACACATATTCACAGTATATATGCAATATATACACATATACAGAGTATATACACAATATATACACATATACACACATATACAGAGTATATATACAATATATACACATATACACAGTATATACACACATACACAGTATATATGCAATATATACACATATACACAGTATATATACAATATATACACAGTATATACACACATATACACAGTATATATACAATATATACACACATATACACAGTATATATACAATATATACACATATACACAGTATATACACACATATACACAGTATATACACAGTATATACACACATATACACAGTATATACACACATATACACAGTATATACACACATATACACAGTATATATACAATATATACACATATACACAGTATATACAATATATACACATATACACAGTATATACACACATATACACAGTATATATACAATATATACAATATATACACAGTATATACAATATATACACAGTATATATACAATATATACACAGTATATACACACATATACACAGTATATATACACAATATATACACATATACACAGTATATATACACAATATATACACATATACACAGTATATATACAATATATACACATATACACAGTATATATACACAATATATACACATATACACTGTATATACACATACACTGTATATACATATGTACACAGTATATGCATATAAATACATATATACATACAGATAAATACATATATACATACAGATAAATACATCTGTATATACTTACCTTTTAGGAAGTTTGGGAGCTGTATGGGTGTTCAGGCAGGTGTTCAGGTGGGTGTCAAGATGCATTCATACGGCGGGGGGGGGGGCGCGAGCGGGGGGGGGCGAGCGGGGGAGGGGGGCGAGCGGGGGAAGGGGGGGGGGGGCGAGCGGGGGGGGGCGAGCGGGGGAAGGGGTTGCGAGCGGGGGAGGGGGGGGGGGCAGAGAATCAACTGTGCCGCCCTGCAGGCTGATGAGCGGGCAGGTCAGGGAGATGAGGGGGGCGGGTCAGAGAGGTGGCTGGGGGGCAGGTCAAGGATATGAGCAGGCACGGATCCCGGAAAGAGGTGGATGGGTGGGCGGCCGGGCTCAGTATACGTCTCGTGTAGATGCACACAGAGGGAGGGGCCCGGGGGCACAACCCTACAGACAGCTCCCTGACACTGTGTGATTGACTACAGGATCTGAGAGGCATTGGTGGAATCTAGTACCTTATAGATGACAATCTCTTCCATCAGTAGGACTTTATTCCGGGTTCTCCAATCCATGACGTATCACTGCTGAGGTCACGGCCAGATATCTTCAGCTCCGTGCAGCATCTCCACCCGGCGTCCCTAAAAATACCACAGTCACTTACAGTATGAAGTCTCCTGGATAACAACACTGTGCTCCTAAATAATATATACCCCTCACAACACAACTGACCGCACTCTCCCCACATATAACACATCCCTTCAATATCCCTGCTCTCATATATTTAAAGGCCTCGTTATTCACCCCCCAATTAAATTATATACAGCTCCCATATACAGATCCCCTACAGGTTAAATAAAATCTTGCCCCACATATACATCCCCCCAGCTTAGTAATATACTGTATCCCATTTACATCCCCCCAGCTTAGTAATATACTGTATCCCATATACATCCCCCAGCTTAGTAATATACTGTATCCCATATACATCCCCCAGCTTAGTAATATACTGTACCCCATATACATCCCCCCAGCTTAGTAATATACTGTACCCCATATACAGTCCCCTCCCAGCTTAGTAATATACTGTATCCCATATACAGCCCCCCAGCTTAGTAATATACTGTATCCCATACACAGCCCCCCAGCTTAGTAATATACTGTATCCCATATACAGGCCCCCCAGCTTAGTAATATACTGTACCCCATATACAGTCCCCTCCCAGCTTAGTAATATACTGTATCCCATATACAGCCCCCCAGCTTAGTAATATACTGTATCCCATATACAGCCCCAGCTTAGTAATATACTGTATCCCATATACATCCCCCCAGCTTAGTAATATACTGTATCCCATATACAGCCCCCAGCTTAGTAATATACTGTACCCCATATACATCCCCCCAGCTTAGTAATATACTGTACCCCATATACATCCCCCAGCTTAGTAATATACTGTATCCCATATACAGCCCCCCAGCTTAGTAATATACTGTATCCCATATACAGCCCCCAGCTTAGTAATATACTGTACCCCATATACATCCCCCCAGCTTAGTAATATACTGTACCCCATATACATCCCCCAGCTTAGTAATATACTGTATCCCATATACAGCCCCCAGCTTAGTAATATACTGTACCCCATATACATCCCCCAGCTTAGTAATATACTGTACCCCATATACATCCCCCAGCTTAGTAATATACTGTATCCCATATACAGCCCCCCAGCTTAGTGATATACTGTATCCCATATACAGCCCCCAGCTTAGCAATATACTGTATCCCATATACATCCCCCCAGCTTAGTAATATACTGTATCCCATATACAGCCCCCCAGCTTAGTAATATACTGTATCCCATATACAGCCCCCAGCTTAGTAATATACTGTATCCCATATACACCCCCCAGCTTAGTAATATACTGTATCCCATATACAGCCCCAGCTTAGTAATATACTGTATCCCATATACATCCCCCCAGCTTAGTAATATACTGTATCCCATATACAGCCCCCCAGCTTAGTAATATACTGTATCCCATATACAGCCCCCAGCTTAGTAATATACTGTATCCCATATACATCCCCCAGCTTAGTAATATACTGTATCCCATATACAGCCCCCCAGCTTAGTAATATACTGTATCCCATATACAGCTCCCCAGCTTAGTAATATACTGTATCCTATATACAGCCCCCTCCCAGCTTAGTAATATACTGTATCCCATATACAGCTCCCCAGCTTAGTAATATACTGTATCCTATATACAGCCCCCCAGCTTAGTAATATATTGTATCCCGTATACAGCCCCCCAGCTTAGTAATATACTGTATCCCATATACATCCCCCAGCTTAGTAATATACTGTATCCCATATACAGCCCCCCAGCTTAGTAATATACTGTATCCCATATACAGCCCCCCAGCTTAGTAATATACTGTATCCCATATACAGCCCCCCAGCTTAGTAATATACTGTATCCCATATACAGCCCCCAGCTTAGTAATATACTGTATCCCATATACATCCCCCAGCTTAGTAATATACTGTATCCCATATACAGCCCCCCAGCTTAGTAATATACTGTATCCCATATACAGCCCCCCAGCTTAGTAATATACTGTACCCCATACACAGCTCCCCAGCTTAGTAATATACTGTATCCCATATACATCCCCCAGCTTAGTAATATACTGTACCCCATATACATCCCCCCAGCTTAGTAATATACTGTACCCCATATACAGTCCCCTCCCAGCTTAGTAATATACTGTATCCCATATACAGCCCCCCAGCTTAGTAATATACTGTATCCCATATACAGCCCCAGCTTAGTAATATACTGTATCCCATATACATCCCCCCAGCTTAGTAATATACTGTATCCCATATACAGCCCCCAGCTTAGTAATATACTGTACCCCATATACATCCCCCCAGCTTAGTAATATACTGTACCCCATATACATCCCCCAGCTTAGTAATATACTGTATCCCATATACAGCCCCCCAGCTTAGTAATATACTGTATCCCATATACAGCCCCCCAGCTAAGTAATATACTGTATCCCATATACAGCCCCCCTAGCTTAGTAATATACTGTATCCCATATACAGCCCCCCAGCTTAGTAATATACTGTATCCCATATACATCCCCCCAGCTTAGTAATATACTGTATCCCATATACATCCCCCCAGCTTAGTAATATACTGTATCCCATATACAGCCCCCAGCTTAGTAATATACTGTATCCCATACACATCCCCCAGCTTAGTAATATACTGTATCCCATATACATCCCCCAGCTTAGTAATATACTGTATCCCATATACAGCCCCCCAGCTTAGTAATATACTGTACCCCATATACATCCCCCCAGCTTAGTAATATACTGTACCCCATATACATCCCCCAGCTTAGTAATATACTGTATCCCATATACAGCCCCCAGCTTAGTAATATACTGTACCCCATATACATCCCCCAGCTTAGTAATATACTGTACCCCATATACATCCCCCAGCTTAGTAATATACTGTATCCCATATACAGCCCCCCAGCTTAGTGATATACTGTATCCCATATACAGCCCCCAGCTTAGCAATATACTGTATCCCATATACATCCCCCCAGCTTAGTAATATACTGTATCCCATATACAGCCCCCCAGCTTAGTAATATACTGTATCCCATATACAGCCCCCAGCTTAGTAATATACTGTATCCCATATACACCCCCCAGCTTAGTAATATACTGTATCCCATATACAGCCCCAGCTTAGTAATATACTGTATCCCATATACATCCCCCCAGCTTAGTAATATACTGTATCCCATATACAGCCCCCCAGCTTAGTAATATACTGTATCCCATATACAGCCCCCAGCTTAGTAATATACTGTATCCCATATACATCCCCCAGCTTAGTAATATACTGTATCCCATATACAGCCCCCCAGCTTAGTAATATACTGTATCCCATATACAGCTCCCCAGCTTAGTAATATACTGTATCCTATATACAGCCCCCTCCCAGCTTAGTAATATACTGTATCCCATATACAGCTCCCCAGCTTAGTAATATACTGTATCCTATATACAGCCCCCCAGCTTAGTAATATATTGTATCCCGTATACAGCCCCCCAGCTTAGTAATATACTGTATTCCATATACATCCCCCAGCTTAGTAATATACTGTATCCCATATACAGCCCCCCAGCTTAGTAATATACTGTATCCCATATACAGCCCCCCAGCTTAGTAATATACTGTATCCCATATACAGCCCCCCAGCTTAGTAATATACTGTATCCCATATACAGCCCCCAGCTTAGTAATATACTGTATCCCATATACATCCCCCAGCTTAGTAATATACTGTATCCCATATACAGCCCCCCAGCTTAGTAATATACTGTATCCCATATACAGCCCCCCAGCTTAGTAATATACTGTACCCCATACACAGCTCCCCAGCTTAGTAATATACTGTATCCCATATACATCCCCCCAGCTTAGTAATATACTGTATCCCATATACAGCCCTCCAGCTTAGTAATATACTGTACCCCATATACAGCCCCCTCCCAGCTTAGTAATATACTGTATCCCATATACAGCCCCCTCCCAGCTTAGTAATATACTGTATCCCATATACAGCCCCCCAGGTTAGTAATATACTGTATCCCATATACAGCCCCCCAGCTTAGTAATATACTGTATCCCATATACAGGCCCCCAGCTTAGTAATATACTGTATCCCATATACAGCCCCCCAGCTTAGTAATATACTGTATCCCATATACATCCCCCCAGCTTAGTAATATACTGTATCCCATATACAGCCCCCAGCTTAGTGATATATAATATATAGCATCCCCCCAGTATAAAATAATTATAGCCCCAAATCCCCAAATAAAATATAGCATCCCCTCCCCCTAGTATAAAATAATTATGGCCCCAAATAATACATATAGCATCCCCCCCCTAGTATAAAATAATTATGGCCCCAAATAATATATATAGCATCCCCCCCCCTAGTATAAAATAATTATGGGACCAAATAATATATATAGCATCCCCCCCCCCTAGTATAAAATAATTATGGCCCCAAATAATATATATAGCATCCCCCCCCCCTAGTATAAAATAATGATAGCCCCATATAATATCTATAGCATCCCCCCCCTAGTATAAAATAATTATGGCCCCATATAATATCTATAGCATCCCCCCCCCTAGTATAAAATAATTATGGGACCAAATAATATATATAGCATCCCCCCCAGTATAAAATAATGATAGCCCCAAATCCCTAAATAAAATATAGCATCCCCTCCCCCTAGTATAAAATAATTATGGCCCCAAATAATACATATAGCACCCCCCCCCCTAGTATAAAATAATTATGGCCCCAAATAATATATATAGCATCCCCCCCCCCCTAGTATAAAATAATTATGGCCCCAAATAATACATATAGCACCACCCCCCCTAGTATAAAATAATTATGGCCCCAAATAATACATATAGCACCCCCCCCCCCTAGTATAAAATAATTATGGCCCCAAATAATATATATAGCATCCCCCCCCCTAGTATAAAATAATTATGGCCCCAAATAATATATATAGCATCCCCCCCCCTAGTATAAAATAATTATGGCCCCAAAGCCCCAAATAATATATATAGCGTACCCCCCCCCCCTAGTATAAAATAATTATGGCCCCAAATAATACATATAGCATCCCCCCCCTAGTATAAGATAATTATGGCCCCAAATAATACATATAGCATCCCCCCCCCCTAGTATAAGATAATTATGGCCCCAAATAATACATATAGCATCCCCCCCCCCCCAGTATAAGATAAGTATGGCCTCAAATAATACATATAGCATCCCCCCCCCTAGTATAAGATAAGTATGGCCCCAAATAATACATATAGCACCCCCCCCCCAGTATAAGATAAGTATGGCCCCAAATAATACATATAGCATCCCCCCCCTAGTATAAGATAAGTATGGCCCCAAATAATACATATAGCGTCCCCCCCCTCCCCCAGTATTAAACGTTTTCTAGCCCTATATAGTACCCCCCCTCCCAGTATAACATGAAACCTCCCCACATTTAATTAAAGTACATGAAAAATAATAAAATCCTACTCACCTGCAGGCAGCTGCTCCCTCGGCACGGCTCCGGTCTTCACACGGCCTTCACTCCGGTCTTCCTGTGTGCCGCGGCTCCGCACAGTGACACAGGCGCATGACGTCATGACGCCTGTGTCACTGCTTAGGACGGAGCGCGCAGCTGCCGGAAAGGCGCTGCGTCGCTCCGCATATAAATCGCGCCTGTGTCTTAAAGAGACAGGCGCGATTTATTTAGCTGGTGGGCGATTCGGGCGTTAATGGACGCCCGAATCGCCCACTTTAGAGCGGCAAATTTCGCCGCCCTTTACAGGGACCCGCATTCTGCCGCCTGAGGCGAGATTTTCATCTCGCCTCATGGCAGATGCGGCCCTGGACAACCTGGAGTCTATTTAAGCCTCCCAGGCTTGTCATTTATCAGGATCTATGATAGTGTGCCAGTGCATCCATGCCATTAAATACTCCAGTCACATCCAGAGTTGCAATCATCTATCTACTGTTACATCATCTCAGATGATTGCAGCTCTAGCTGTGACAGGAGTATCAATCTTATCGAGGTGATATGTGAGGTAACGTGAAATAATATGCAAGGTAATATGAGGTAATATGTTCTCAATTCCCATGCTTATATCATCCGTGATACTCCAGTCACATGCAGAGCTGCCGTCTTATCCTTGCCATTATATACTCCAGTCACATCCAGAGCTGCAATCATCTATCTACCATGAGCTCTGGCTGTGACTGGAAAATCAATCTGCTATTATTATTCTTAGTATAAGGCAGCTTATATGTGAGGTAATAGGTTCTCAATTACGATATTTATATAATCTGTGATACTCCAGTCACATCTAGAGCTGCAGTGTTATTCTTGCCATATTAATCGTCTATCTGATTGTTAGATCATTTCATCCACCTGTGTTGCATATTTGTGGTGTTCAATATATACAATTTGAAATGCTTCTATTATTTTTTGATTTTTCATAATAAAATTTTATTGTTATCCCTTTCTATTTTTGTTATAGCTAAAGTTATTTACAGCTATTATATATTATAATACATATAAATATAATACATATATACAGATATAAATATTATACATTATGAAAGTGATCAAGTGATGACATGTTATTGTCTAAATAGTGGGACACATTTACTAAGACCAGTGCAGTGTGTACTAGGTGCAGTTGCCTGTGTATAGTGCAGGGGGCGCCAGATTCAGGATTTCTGGTGCATGTTCTTCATGGATCTGGCGCCCCCTGCACTACCCTGACAGAGTGCACCAACTTTTTTTTTTGGTGCATCTTTAACATGAGGTGTGTGACACACTTCGGTCCGACTGTGCAGAGGAACACCCATTTCAATGACTAAATTTGTGTCGCATGAAGAATAGTGCAGCCGCCACCACACAAAAGGGTCACATGCGACACAAATGCGGCGCGGACACTTCTTAAATACCTGTGCAAGCAGTTTGCACTAGAAAAAATCTGCAAAGTCCGACAGAAAACTGCCGCAAGGAGCTTAGCCCTCTGGGCTATAAAAAAAAAAATTACATTTTATTGTTTTTTAAAAAAAATATAAAAATAAATCTTTAAATCTGACATAATATTAATACAATAATAAACATAATAATATAATAATATTCCTTATATTAATGAAAAAGTTAAAACACACATTTTGGTAATTGTTATTGCCACAACTGTAAAAACCCAGATGAAGTCATTGGGGCACATTTACTCACTCGTCCTGTCACGATCCACGCTGTGCGTTGTCCGACCTGGGTTCGGAGCTGCCGCGATTCACTAAGATCGTGCGTCCAATATCCTGCATCTGTGACTTCCCCCGCTCAGGTCCGCCGGAGTTCACCTTCTTCTTCCCGGGGGATGTGAGTGCTGATCTTGCGACACAATTTGATTTTTAAATTCCACGGTTTGTCCGAATCAGTCGGGTTGTCCGACGGCCAGGCCCCCCGATTTATGTTGCATGAAAGCCGGCGCCAATGCGGCACAATCCGATCGCGTGCGTCAAAAACCCGGGGCAATTCCGCGCAAAATGGAAAAATTCGGGAAACCCAACGGAATCGAGGTCATTGGTCTCTTAGTAAATGTGCCCCATTATCGTGATATGTATCTCAAAAATGGATTATTATTATTATTATTATTATTATGGATTGCCTTTTTTTGTTAACTCATCACAAAAAACACATGACAGAGATGCCAAAGCTTCAATTACACAAAAATTAAACAATGGGAAACTTTTGTTAAAGTTTATTTATAATTATTTATTCAAGAGTTTGCATCAGTTTTCTGTCTGACTTTGCACTGATAAGAAATTGCGACCTGCTTGTACATGTATTTATAAAGCGTTTGTGCCAGTTTTGTGTCACGGCTGCTCTGTGTCCGACGTACCACAAAATTCTGCTCCCAAAGGGGTGGTCTGGTGCCGATTCGGACCGTGCGCCACATTTATCACTGCAACTCAACAAAATTGGGGGGAATTTACTAATTCTGGCGCAAGCACGACTGTCGGCATCGGAGATCAGTCTCCGGAAAGCACAGCCCGATGTATTAAAGTGCCGCACGGCTGTGAGTAAATAATGGGCAGACGGTAATAATCAGTTGTGCGCCATAAAAATGCCGACATCAATGAGATGTGCGCCAAAATCTTACATGGACTGCGCCTTAATTTTGCTCTCTGCCCATTTTTTTCCTGGTCTATTGTGCACCAAAAATTGTGCCTAAAAATGTCGACAAAATAAACATAAATGTGACGGATAATGTGGAAAAGTTAGGCCACGCCCACTTGTGAAAAAAAAAAAAAAGACGTTGTATTTGGGATAGTCGGAAACATCAGTTCTTTCTGGCGTAAACTCATTATAAATGATTCGCAACAATTCTGTGCCCAAAAAAACAATAGATCCTGGCATTTTTCAGGCGCAGATACGATAATACATGTCCCCCATTGTGTCGCACGCTGTATAGTAAAGATGCACCCCAAAAAAAAGTTGGTAGACACTTCCCAAGCAATGCAGGGAGTGCCAGATTCATGAAAACCGTGCACCAGTTTTCAATAATCTGCCGCACCCTGCACAGGAGTGACTGCACACAGTACAGACTATGGGCCAAAGTCTTTCCCTATAAACAAGCCCTTACCCCCATCAGTCATCATAAAATCATCAGTGAAGTCATTAATGGGAAATAGGTAGTAAAACATTTGGTATCGCAGCCTCATATCGGCGCAGAGAATAAAGTTTTTCCGTTTTGTAATGTAACGTCTCTTACATCGCAGGTTCTTCACACGTAAATATTCCCAAAAGAGAAGGATTAATAATAGTAAACCACTATAATGCAACATTTTGCTAGTAAAAACGTTCATATGTCCTGCAAAAAACAAGACCATGTTCAGCTAAAGTAGCAGAAAAAGACAGAAGCTATAATTGAATGGGGAGATGATAAAAAAAAATGTTTGGTCAACGGCCCAGTAGCAAGGGGTTAAAAGGTAGAAACATTGTATCTTTGTTATGTTCCCTCTTGATACATTCGGCTTCCATGTGGCATTGAGTCTGGATCCAGGTCCGTGCACCTTCTCCTTCTCCTCCTGCCTGCTCCTCACTTACACTCTGGCTATCTCACTGATATTTAATATCTCAGGTTTTGCAACTGGTCATGTGACATGCTATATATATCTATATATCACTATACCTGGGCTCGCACCGTGAGCCTGCTCCCTCTTCACAAGCTCCTTCAGGAACATACACTCTCTTGGGGTGTCACAAGTCAAGACGTTTGCCCGGGAAATGTATTAAGGGGCATAAGAAGAGACATTAAGACCTTAAGGAGCAGAGGACAGAAGTGAAGACACAGAGTGAAGACCCCTGGAAGGAACCTGTGAAGGGTAACAGGCATTTAATGAAGGGCTTAAGAGTTCAAGAAGAAGACACAAGACGTCTCATGAAAGAGACACATCTACAAGGAAATAGAAGGCAAATGAGCTTTGGTGAGAGAGTCTCAAGACGTGGGGAGACATCTTGTAGATAGAAGAAGGGTATGAAGGGCACAGGACAGCGTGCAAGTCAAAGAGATACAACCAGTAGAGGATAGACACTAGGAGGTCCTTCAGGTCTTAGGTGGCATGGAGAAATCAGAAGCCCCCAAGGAGTCACAGAACAATGCCTGCAAGTCAGGGTGGTGGGGTGATGACCCCCAGTACCAGTACATCCAATTACATGAAAGCTCCAGCTATGGGATTCCCCAACAGACACCAGCTCCTGTGCAGGAGACCCCAGGAGAGCAGCCCCCAACCCAAGCCCAGGTAAGGTGGAGGTCCTGGTTGTGGTTTATGGGGCTGTATAAGAAGTAGATGGTTAGGTAAGACTGCTGAAGGCTGGAAATCCTACAAGGAAGAAGTAGTGGGCTATTAATAGTGTAGGATTCTGAGACGGGAGAGCAGTAGGAGTTCATGGAGGTGATTCAAGGAAGGAAACGTGGAGGAGGTGGACAACATCTGTGGTCGGGGAGGCTGCAGTGAATTGGGATGGATGGTGAAGACTGGAGCATGAACGCAGGTCAATAGGGCAGGACTAACTATGAGTGTGTGGCTGGAGTAGGTCATGGGCCCTGATCCATTGGTTCAGTATGGTCCCCCGACCCACCTGCACGAACCCCAAGATCCAAGGTTCTAAGGTTTTTATAGGGTCTTGAGTGGTAAGAATGACACATGAACATTAATCTAACGGTTAACGTCTCCAGATTTATGAAATGTTATTTTATTTTCAAAAAATATTAAAAACATTGAAATACATTTTCCTTGCATCTGTATATTCTGACGCCCACAACTTTTGTCTACCGGTTGGGGTGGACTTTCTGTTTTGGCAGAGTGAGGTGTAAGTTTTATGGATATCATACGTGGGTTATGAAATGTTTTTTTTTTAATTCCTTTTTTTTTTATTTTTTCGTTGACGCGAAATAGAAAAAGCACTTGTTTTATTAATGAAACAGGGAAAGGGAAGGTTTTTTTTAACATTTAAATGAATAAACTTTATTAATTATTACATTTGTATTAAATTCTATTAAAATTCTTTAGTAAATGTTATGATTGAACCTGCTATGACTAATAATCATGCCTTCACGGGGCTCCCGGCAGCCATAGAACACAAATGACTCCCATTATCCTGCAGTTCTAGGGCTGCTCGGACACTGGAAAAAGGCCCCTCCCTCACAACGACCTCTCAGATGCCATAGTTTCAATTGACCATGGCATCCAAGAGGTTGTATAAAGCAGCAGGGGCTATTTGTATCGCCTGCACATCAATGGAATATGTCTGGTTTATGTTACTATGGGGTGATGGAGTGTAAGTCAAGGGAGTTGTGCGCATGCATACTCTCCTGCAAGAGTGTACACAACCGCTGTCAAGGTTGGACAATAGACCTACAGCTTCAACTATAGTGCTTCAGCTTTGTCAGGACAGTGCTGGTACTAAAAGGGACTTGGGCACTGATCTAATCGAATTGATTAGTTCCTCGATGTAGGGCCGGCATTAAGGGGTGGAAAACTGGGAATTTGCCCAGGGCCACCTGTCCTAATGGGGCCCTCTGCATGGGAAGTTTTGTGGGCAGAGGATGTGTTGCTCTTTTAATACCCTTGGGTTGATTGTCCAAGTGAAGAAGCTTCTCATCTATCTCTTGTCTATATATCTATCATCTATCAGTGTAGTTATCTAGTGTATCTCTTATAATCTGTCTATTTTCTACCTATATATCTGCCTATGTAACCATTTATCTGACTTTTGTCTACCTATTTATCTATGAATCTTCTATTATCTATCATATCTATCTATCTCCTGTCTATTATCAATCAATCAATCAATCAGTGTTCTGTCCTCTACTGTATCTATATATCTCTCATCTCATCTATCTCCTATCATCTATCTCGCTATATATAATCTACTTTATATTTTTGCATCTATAAATCTCTATCATCTTTCATATTTATCTTCCATCATCAATCTCCCTATCTTCTGTCTCTCCTATAAGATTCTCCTACATTCCCATATGACAGATACTTACCTACTACTGTGTGTAACTACAAAGTGTTATTATTGTGCAGGGGGGGCCGGATTAAGTCTGGTGGGGGCCCTTCCAATAATGTTTATTATATAGCCTGCAGCACCCTGTAATGTATAGCCTGCCAGCCCCCTGTAGTATACAGCCACCAGCCCCCAGTAGAATACAGTGACCAGCCCCCTGTAGTATACAGTCACAAGCCCTCTGTAGAATACGGCCACCAGCACCCTGTAGTATACAGCCACCAGCCCCCTGTAGTATACAGCCACCAGCCCCCTGTAGTATACAGCCACCAGCCCCCTGTAGTATACAGCCACCAGCCCCCTGTAGAATACAGCCACCAGCCCCCTGTAGTATACAGCCACAAGCCCTCTGTAGAATACGGCCACCAGCACCCTGTGGTATACAGCCACCAGCCCCCAGTAGAATACAGTGACCAGCCCCCTGTAGTATACAGTCACAAGCCCTCTGTAGTATATAGCCACCAGCACCCTGTGGTATACAGCCACCAGCCCCCAGTAGAATACAGCCACCAGCCCCCTGTAGTATACAGCCACCAGCCCCTTGTAGTATACAGCCACAAGCCCTCTGTAGAATCCGGCCACCAGCACCCTGTGGTATACAGCCACCAGCCCCCTGTAGTATACAGCCACCAGCCCCCTGTAGTATACAGCCACCAGCCCTCTGTAGTATACAGCCACCAGCCCTCTGTAGTATACAGCCACCAGCCCTCTGTAGTATACAGCCTGCCCAGCCCCCTGTAGTATACAGCCACCAGCCCCCTGTAGTATACAGCCACCAGCCCCCAGTAGAATACAGCCACCAGCCCCCTGTAGTATATAGCCACCAGCCCCCTGTAGTATACAGCCACCAGCCCCCTGTAGTATACAGCCACAAGCCCTCTGTAGAAAACAGCCACCAGCCCCCTGTAGTATACAGCCACCAGCCCCCTGTAGTATACAGCCACCAGCCCCCAGTAGAATACAGTCACCAGCCCCCTGTAGTATACAGCCACAAGCCCTCTGTAGAATACAGCCACCAGCCCTCTGTAGTATACAGCCACCAGCCCCCTGTAGTATACAGCCACCAGCCCCCAGTAGAATACAGCCACCAGCCCCCTGTAGTATACAGCCACCAGCCCCCTGTAGTATACAGCCACAAGCCCTCTGTAGAAAACAGCCACCAGCCCCCTGTAGTATACAGCCACCAGCCCCCTGTAGTATACAGCCACCAGCCCTCAGTAGAATACAGTCACCAGCCCCCTGTAGTATACAGCCACAAGCCCTCTGTAGAATACAGCCACCAGCCCTCTGTAGTATACAGCCACCAGCCCCCTGTAGTATACAGCCACCAGCCCCCAGTAGAATACAGCCACCAGCCCCCTGTAGTATACAGCCACAAGCCCTCTGTAGAATACGGCCACCAGCACCCTGTGGTATACAGCCACCAGCCCCCAGTAGAATACAGTGACCAGCCCCCTGTAGTATACAGTCACAAGCCCTCTGTAGTATATAGCCACCAGCACCCTGTGGTATACAGCCACCAGCCCCCAGTAGAATACAGCCACCAGCCCCCTGTAGTATACAGCCACCAGCCCCTTGTAGTATACAGCCACAAGCCCTCTGTAGAATCCGGCCACCAGCACCCTGTGGTATACAGCCACCAGCCCCCTGTAGTATACAGCCACCAGCCCCCTGTAGTATACAGCCACCAGCCCTCTGTAGTATACAGCCACCAGCCCTCTGTAGTATACAGCCTGCCCAGCCCCCTGTAGTATACAGCCACCAGCCCCCTGTAGTATACAGCCACCAGCCCCCAGTAGAATACAGCCACCAGCCCCCTGTAGTATATAGCCACCAGCCCCCTGTAGTATACAGCCACCAGCCCCCTGTAGTATACAGCCACAAGCCCTCTGTAGAAAACAGCCACCAGCCCCCTGTAGTATACAGCCACCAGCCCCCTGTAGTATACAGCCACCAGCCCCCAGTAGAATACAGTCACCAGCCCCCTGTAGTATACAGCCACAAGCCCTCTGTAGAATACAGCCACCAGCCCTCTGTAGTATACAGCCACCAGCCCCCTGTAGTATGCAGCCAAAAGCTCTCTGTAGAAAAAAGCCACAAAATAATAAACTTTATACTTACCTCACTTTTCCTTCCAGTGATCTCACGACGCTGTAGGCTCTTCCGCGCTTTTCGGGCAGCCGCCGGCCACTGACGACACAGCTGCCATCGCTGCTGGAGATCACCGATGCACTGTTTCGGCGGCAGCATATTTGCTGCGGTGTCCCATCACAACCTGCTTCCACCGAAACAGTGCATCTCAGCACACTGTAGTGTAAAGCCTCCCAGCCCCCTGTAGTATATAGCCACCATCCCCCTTTAGAATTTAGCCTGCCATCCCCCTGTAGTATATAGCCTGCCAGCCCCTGTAGAATAACTGACTCTGGGAAACTGGTGGGGGCCCCTTTAAAAGTGAAACTGGTGGGGGCCCCGTGGCTTGAGCCCCGGGAGCCCCTCCTTTAATCTGGCCCTGTGTGCAGGGCTAAAGGAGCCTCTTACTGACTGTGACTGTTCAAATAATAGTTTCATTTTGGGGCCCCACTTTTAGTTTTGCCCAGGGCCCCACTTTGTCTAAAACCAACCCTGCCTCTCTGTGATTTAGAGAAAGGAACGCCCCTGAGGAGCACAGATCAAACCCCGATCTGCAGAGTAGAGACGGCGATCTGATTTCATAGACAAGAGCCATTAGAGCAGATACAGAGTAGTGTGAAGCTTACAGAGAAGCGGTTGTCCACCATCGCGGGTTCTTACACCAGTTAGAGAACAAAAAAACATCATTATCATAAAGTCACAAAAGTCGATGACACAAAACACGTAGATGTTGTGATTGGCTAAGAGTCACCATCTACCAGAACTTGATTAATGATGACACCCATTGCTTTAAATTCTGTCCTAAACTCCACAACTCTTGTGCAGACCATAGTCATGGGAATGAAGGTGCCATAAGTTCTTTATCTACTTCCTCCATTTCCACAAAGGGTTATTTTACACGTAGATTATTAATGTATATAATGAAACAAAGTCTGGATGGCCATAAAATGATGTGGCCTCTGGCTCCTTGTAGGACATAGATCTAAGCACCAGCACATCTCAACACTTCTACCTATAAAGTCCATATGAACACTGGAGACATTGTACCTCCACCAAAGCCATTCTACAATAAGTTCTCCTCCTCATAGAGAGATTATCCAAACACTTCCACTGAGCTTCCATCAAGGATTAGGACTATTCTAACTTTCTGATGACATCAGGAGACAATAAGGCTGCATCTAGCTAGACCATATTCTCCTACACAGGTCCTACATGATAGATCCTACAGGATCTACAAAGTTCATATGAAAACTGCAGACATTGTACCTTAACTTAAAGGGAACCTACCACCACAAATCTATCTATAAAGGATCGTCGTACAAGGGTGCGCAGCTACGAGGAGCTGCGCACTGAAGATGGTGAGTAAGAGGGGAAAAGAGGCTACCGGGGCGTGGAGTAGCTGCGCCATTTATCCTCAGATGCGGCTACTCCACGCCCCCAGTAGCCGCATAACAAAATTTGCATACAGGTCTAATAAAAGGGCTAACAGGACCATACAAGTCTTGAAAGGGCTATCCTCACGTCCCATTGATCCACCTACCACCCGATCTATCTTTATAGGTAGATTTGTGGTGGTAGGTTCCCTTTAAGCCATTCTAGAATTATTTCCTATGTTCTCCTCCTCATAGAGAGATTCTCCAAACACTTCCTCTGAGCTTCCATCATGGATTAGGACTATTCTAACTTTCTGATAATATCCCTCTTTGGACTGCTACGCGCTCAAGAGTCGCCCGCCCGCCGACCCTCCCTTCATTTTTGTATTCACTGTTTTTGTTACAAGTTTATACTTAATGTCTCTTATTGTATGTTCTAAGTTTGTGTATGTGGTCATTGGTAGTCACAGCTTGGCCTGTGGTGGAATCTTGACCCTCTCGGTTTTAGTCCAAATCACCTGACAGACCAACTAGGACATGCCCCCGTGGAGGCGGGGCCTGGCATGCAAGGTGAAATCTAGGTAAAGGGTCTGGGTTTCATCACAGGTCTAGTATATTATGTTTACTTTTAGCAATAAAGCTGTGGCCGACCCCCAAACTTTTTTCTTCCAAAACAATGTCTTGCGCTTGTTTTTTGTGGGACGGGTGTAATTTGTAAGTTGGGCAAAATTATTAGTACAGCCTATCTAGCTACATCGTATTCTCCTACACCAGTCTGCTGGGAGATAGGACTTTCCCTTTAAGATAGGGGACAGATGAGCAAGGGGTAACCATGGTCTATGGAATGTGTCATGGAATTGGTGGTTCCCTACTAAGCCGACCCCTTGCCGTAGAGTTTAGGTTGTAACCTATGTGATGGGAGGGGCATACGCTGCATGATAGGGGATGGTTTGTAGATTGGTGGTGGTCTACATTCTGGGACCCCCACTGGTAATATATGCAGGTGTTACTCCTTCACCAATCATGAGAAGTGGATGGAGTGGCAGGTCGTGCATAGGACGGCACAGAGAGCCAAGTGCTAATACTCTCCATAGTAACAATACTCGTGTGGAGGGACCACATTCATTAAGGTGGAGAGCCCCCGCTTGTTGTAATCCATACAGGTCCATGGACCTCAAGTCAATGAATTCTTATCACTTGTCAATATTTTTTACCACGAGTTACAAGCCACATCCCTACCACAGAGGCTCCCAATAGTCAGCCTGATAGTCAGAGCACCACAACCACAACCCCCATCCCCAAACCCAGACCATACATCTACAGATACTGCAACTTTACACCAGGGATTATTCCTATATTATGTTCAAGAATCTATAGGATGTGGAACACGGTATAACCTAGGGATCTCCTGTATATAATGATATATGTACAGCCGGTATAGCCTGGGGATCTCCTGTATATAATGATATATGTACAGCCGGTATAACCTGGGGATCTCCGGTATATAATGATATATGTACAGCTGGTATAACCTGGGGATCTCCTGTATATAATGATATATGTACAGCTGGTATAACCTGGGGATCTCCTGTATATAATGATATATGTACAGCCGGTATAACATAGGGACCGCCTGTATATAATGATATATGTACAGCTGGTATAATCTGGGGATCTCCTGTATATAATGATATATGTACAGCTGGTATAACCTGGGGATCTACTGTATATAATGATATATGTACAGCCGGTATAACCTGGGCATCTCCTGTATATAATGATCTATGTACAGCCGGTATAACCTGGGGATCTCCTGTATATAATGATACATGTACAGCTGGTATAACCTGGGGATCCCCTGTATATAATGATATATGTACAGCCGGTATAACCTGGGGATCTCCTGTATATAATGATATATGTACAGCTGGCATAACCTGGGGATCTCCTGTATATAATGATATATGTACAGCCGGTATAACCTGGGGATCTCCTGTATATAATGATATATGTACAGCTGGTATAACCTGGGGATCCCCTGTATATAGTGATATATGTACAGCTGGTATAACCTGGGGATCTCCTGTATATAATGATATATGTACAGCTGCTATAACCTGGGGATCTCCTGTATATAGTGATATATGTACAGCTGGTATAACCTGGGGATCTCCTGTATATAATGATATATGTACAGCTGGTATAACCTGGGGATCTCCTGTATATAATGATATATGTACAGCTGGTATAACCTGGGGATCTCCTGTATATAATGATATATGTACAGCCGGTATAACCTGGGGTTCTCCTGTATATAATGATATATGTACAGCTGGTATAACCTGGGGATCTCCTGTATATAGTGATATATGTACAGCTGGTATAACCTGGGGATCTCCTGTATATAATGATATATGTACAGTTGGTATAACCTGGGGATCTCCTGTATATAATGATATATGTACAGCTGCTATAACCTGGGGATCTCCTGTATATAATGATATATGTACAGCTGGTATAACCTGGGGATCTCCTGTATATAATGATATATGTACAGTTGGTATAACCTGGGGATCTCCTGTATATAATGATATATGTACAGCTGGCATAACCTGGGGATCTCCTGTATATAATGATATATGTACAGCTGGTATAACCTGGGGATCTCCTGTATATAATGATATATGTACAGCTGGTGTAACCTGGGGATCTCCTGTATATAATGATATATGTACAGCTGGTATAACCTGGGGATCTCCTGCATATAATGATATATGTACAGCTGCTATAACCTGGGGATCTCCTGTATATAATGATATATGTACAGCTGGTATAACCTGGGGATCTCCTGTATATAATGATATATGTACAGCTGGTATAACCTGGGGATCTCCTGTATATAATGATATATGTACAGCTGCAATAACCTGGGGATCTCCTGTATATAATGATATATGTATAGCTGGTATAACCTGGGGATCTCCTGTATATAATGATATATGTACAGCTGCTATAACCTGGGGATCTCCTGTATATAATGATATATGTACAGCTGGTATAACCTGGGGATCTCCTGTATATAATGATATATGTACAGCTGGTATAACCTGGGGATCTCCTGTATATAATGATATATGTACAGCGGTATAACCTGGGGATCTCCTGTATATAATGATATATGTACAGCTGGTATAACCTGGGGATCTCCTGTATATAATGATATATGTACAGCTGCTATAACCTGGGGATCTCCTGTATATAATGATATATGTACAGCCGGTATAACCTGGGGATCTCCTGTATATAATGATATAAGTACAGCTGGTATAACCTGGGGATCTCCTGTATATAATGATATATGTACAGCTGGTATAACCTGGGGATCTCCTGTATATAATGATATATGTACAGCTGGTATAACCTGGGGATCTCCTGTATATAATGATATATGTACAGCCGGTATAACCTGGGGATCTCCTGTATATAATGATATATGTACAGCTGGAATAACCTGGGGATCTCCTGTATATAATGATATATGTACAGCTGGTATAACCTGGGGATCTCTTGTATATAATGATATATGTACAGCCGGTATAACCTGGGGATCTCCTGTATATAGTGATATATGTACAGCTGGTATAACCTGAGGATCTCCTGTATATAATGATATATGTACAGCTGGTATAACCTGGGGATCCCCTGTATATAATGATATATGTACAGCTGGTATAACCTGGGGATCTCTTGTATATAATGATATATGTACAGCCGGTATAACCTGGGGATCTCCTGTATATAGTGATATATGTACAGCTGGTATAACCTGGGGATCTCCTGTATATAATGATATATGTACAGCTGGCATAACCTGGGGATCTCCTGTATATAATGATATATGTACAGCTGGTATAACCTGGCGATCTCCTGTATATAATGATATATGTACAGCCGGTATAACCTGGGGATCTCCTGTATATAATGATATATGTACAGCTGGTATAACCTGGGGATCTCCTGTATATAATGATATATGTACAGCTGGTATAACCTGGGGATCTCCTGTATATAATGATATATGTACAGCTGGTATATCCTGGGGATCTCCTGTATATAATGATATATGTACAGCCGGTATAACCTGGGGATCTCCTGTATATAATGATATATGTACAGCTGGTATAACCTGGGGATCTCCTGTATATAATGATATATGTACAGCCGGTATAACCCGGGGATCTCCTGTATATAATGATATATGTACAGCTGGTATAACCTGGTGATCTCCTGTATATAATGATATATGTACAGCTGGTATAACCTGGTGATCTCCTGTATATAATGATATATGTACAGCCGGTATAACCTGGGGATCTCCTGTATATAATGATATATGTACAGCTGGTATAACCTGGGGCTCTCCTGTATATAATGATATATGTACAGCTGGTATAACCTGGGGATCCCCTGTATATAATGATATATGTACAGCTGGTATAACCTGGGGATCTCCTGTATATAATGATATATGTACAGCTGGTATAACCTGGGGATCTCCTGTATATAATGATATATGTACAGCTGGTATAACCTGGGGATCCCCTGTATATAATGATATATGTACACAAAATTAAATACAATGTCTATGACTTGAGAAAACACATGAATTGATGTGTCCAGGCAGGGCAGGGGTATTTGCATGTCCCCCTGTATAATTTGCCCCTCTGGGGTACACACTGTGCACTTTGTGTATATATGTTGCTGCCTTGTACTGGTGACCAGGAGACGTCTTGAAGACACCTGGGATCAGCGTGTGAGATTTTACAAGCAGCTGCCGCAGTCCCTGTGAGAGAATTCAGAACGGTGCCAGACAGCAGCGCCCCTGAAAGAGCACGGGCGACCAGTTATTAAAGAGACAGGCGCCCCATATAGCGGGCACTGGTACTAGAGTATTATAGGAATTACCATTCCAGGACTTGATAATCCTCCATGGTTTCCTCCATGGTTTCTGGACAGCGTTAGACTGTGGACTTCAGATACTTGGCTTGCAGGTGAAATTTAGGATGATTCTAAAACGCCCTCTAAACTTAATGTGACCTTCTATAAACCCTTGACTACAAATCTCAAACTGTTCCAAGTTTCATTACGTTTTGCACAATTTGCTGTTTCCTAACAAATACCTTTAAAGCAAAATTAACAACAGGTGTTTAATTCACAAATCCCCCTACATATGTCCTGATTCAATTAAGATTGGTATATAAACAGCCCTCCTCATCATGCTGTTCATATTCTGACTTCATCAGACCAAGAGGGAACCTAATGATTGGTCAGGAGTATCTCACCATTTTGAGACTTCAAGCAGACAGAAGTGGTCACCGAGTCATTAGGTTGTATTAGAGATATAGATACTGAAACAGCATCTGGAAGAGTCACAGAGAGACTGGAAGAGTAACAAAGAGACATCAGTGGGTTGTACCAGAGATACAGAGAGACTGGAAGAGTTACAAAGAGACTGGAAGAGTCACAAAGAGACTGGAAGAGTCACAGACAGACTGGAAGAGTCACAGAGAGACTGCACGAGTAACAGAGAGACTGCAAGAGTAACAGAGAGACTGCAAGAGTAACAAAGAGACATCAGTGGGTTGTACCAGAGATACAGAGAGACTGGAAGAGTTACAAAGAGACTGGAAGAGTCACAAAGAGACTGGAAGAGTCACAGACAGACTGGAACAGTCACAGAGAGACTGCACGAGTAACAGAGAGACTGCAAGAGTAACAGAGAGACTGCAAGAGTAACAGAGAGACTGCAAGAGTAACAAAGAAACATCAGTGGGTTGTACCAGAGATACAGAGAGACTGGAAGAGTTACAAAGAGACTGGAAGAGTCACAAAGAGACTGGAAGAGTCACAGACAGACTGGAAGAGTCACAGAGAGACTGCACGAGTAACAGAGAGACTGCAAGAGTAACAGAGAGACAGCAAGAGTAACAAAGAAACATCAGTGGGTTGTACCAGAGATACAGAGAGACTGGAAGAGTCACAGAGAGACTGGAAGAGTCACAGGGAGACTGGAAGAGTTACAGAGAGACTGGAAGAGTCACAGGGAGACTGGAAGAGTCACAGAGAGACTGGAAGAGTAACAAAGAAACATCAGCGGGTTGTACCAGAGATACAGAGAGACTGGAAGAGTAACAGAGAGACTGGAAGAGTAACAAAGAAACATCAGCCGGTTGTACTAGAGAGACTGAAAGAGTCACAGAGAGACTGGAAGAGTCACAGAGAGACTGGAAGAGTAACAAAGAGACATCAGTGGGTTGTACCAGAGATACAGAGAGACTTGAAGAGTAACAGAGAGACTGGAAGAGTAACAAAGAAACATCAGCGGGTTGTACCAGAGATAGAGATAGATTGGAAGAGTCACAGAGAGACTGGAAGAGTCACAGAGAGACTGGAAGAGTAACAAAGAGACATCAGTGGGTTGTATCAGAGATAGAGAGACTGGAAGAGTCACAGGGAGACTGGAAGAGTCACAAAGAGACATCAGTGGATTGTCCCAGAGATACAGAGAGACTGGAAGAGTAACCGAGAGACATCAGTAGGCCACATCCTACACTGATGATGCTTCATGATGAACAAAGCCCGATCACACATACTGGGCCACATGTATCACTCGTTTTTTCTGTTGTTTTTGCGCCTTTTCATTCAGGCGCACCGTTTTTGCGCCATTTTTGCGATTAAACGCCAAACTAGCCGCGCAGCAAAAATAACCAGCTTTCGCTCATCTATTTTACCAATCCAGATGTTTTGCTGCGCCTAATGATATTCATCACTTGCTACGTTTTCATTTAGGCGCAAAAACGGGCGCAAAAACACTCCAGCCCGAAGGTGGCGTTATCTGAGAAGAAAGCACTGAGCCCCTTTGCAGAACAGCTCATTTCTAGCAGCAGAGCTCAGCCAGACACTGGAACATATAATAGATACATTAGATACATTACAGACAGGAGCTGCAGACTCTATTTACAGTTCATCACCTTCTATTTACAAAATATTCTGCAAACTCCTGAGCTCACAGCAAGAGCAAGAGAAGTTTGCAGATACTACATACAAGTGTCCCCCATGTAATTCTGCACAGTATCTGAGGGGAATACTGGCCAGAATTACAGGGGTGCAGCAGGAGACCAGCACTGGGGGATTCCTTCCAGGAGAATCCACTACTGAGGAGGTCACTGGGTGCAAGGTGTCACACACCTGGGTGCTGCTGTGAGTGTTATCTTCATTCTGGGCTGTGGGAGAAGCAGAGAGGAGCTTGTAGCAGGATCACATGTAAGTGCCCGAATCTAACATTGCGCCTAAACTGCGCCTAAACTGTTTTAAAGTAAAGTGATTAATAAGAGGCAGGAAATATACTTATCACAGATGGTTGTAGCTTGTGATAATTCTGGCAAAACAGTGCGCCTGAATTTAGGCGCAACTACTACACTTAGGCGCACAAAAGTGATAAATGTGGCCCACTGTATGTAATGTGACTTGTGCGGGATATAACTAGTCTCACAGAAGAAGGAAGGAAGGAGCTAAAAGCAATGATTCATCCCCTTTAAGGTTGTCCTGCACAGAGCCGCCCAGGAATACTTACAAGTGGAACATTCTGTGGATCTGTGGGGTCTCGATGATCCTAAATCCATAGCACATCCTAGTCATATATGGGATTACCCCATTATTGAATATTATAATTTCTCTACTTTTGGGTGATGGGTGACAACCAATACGTCCCCATTGTAGTTCTGACAACCCCTGCTGCTTTATACAAGATCTTTTCATTAATGTTTCACTGTTATGGGATTGAGAGATGGGCCGTTGCTGGTAACTGCAGGGATGTTGCCATTTAGGATTCCGGAAAATTTCAAAATTTTAAATTTTGAAATGTTGCTTTAAAATTCCCATGAATTTTATCACATCTCCTCCTTGTGTTTCCCCCCAGTAACTCAAGTACCTTGAGCCTGGAGGTTACCTTCATGCATCTATATTTACTTCTTCTATATTTGGCTCTGAATAACAGAACTCATAAAGCTGTCATTCCCATACAGAGACCAGACAGCGGTGTGGACAGGAACATCACAGGAGAAATGGCCCCATTATATAATACTGGGACTCCCAGATTTGGGGTCAGAATAATCCTGTCTCATATTGATACAAAGATTCTGCAAATGTTTATCAATATTGTATTCTTCATACTACAAAACCCCTTCTTGTTAAAGGGATGCCCGAACTCTCAGCTATGATTAGTAGGGGGAATCTGGCATGAAGTGCTCAGTTTCCATGCAGCACCTCCACAGGACAAATATAGTATTGCATGAGGGTTTGGAAATGCAGACCTTTTAAAAGGATTTGTACTGTACATTTTGAGGCTATTGAGTGACGAGTGATGATCTAACATCATTTCCAGCTGCCTCTTACTGCACTACATGAGGGATGAGTGATGGCTATAATATGGGTATAATATTACAGAGTACAACACAATGGGGCACATTTACTAATAGTGGTGCAAACTGCAGTAAATGCGATCAGCACATTGTAATAAATGAGGAAAATCCCCATATACTGCCATACTGTAGTATGTAGTATATGGTAGGATCAATCAGACAACCTAGGGTTAAAGTACCCTAGGGAGTCTGAAAAATAGTAAAAATTAAAAAAAAAAAAATTCAAATCACCCCATTTCCCTAGAACTGATATAAATATAAATAAACAGTAAAAATCATAAACCCATTAGGTATCACAACGTTAAAAAAAATCCCAATCTATCAAAATATGATAAGTTTTTTTCATTGGGTTTAACCCCGTAATGGAAAATAGCGGCTGAAGTTGAAAATGGCATTTTTTTTTTACATTTTGAAAAACATAAAAAATTCTATAAAAAGTGATCAAAAGACCATTTAGTCCTAAAAATGGTAGCATTGAAAACGTCATCAAAAGTTGCAAAAAGTGACACCACCCACAGCTCCGCACACCAAAGTATAAAAAAGTTTATTAGCGCCAGAAGCCGGCAAAATCACCCCAAAATTTTTTGTACAGGAGGTTTTAATTTTTGTAAATGTATGAAAACATTATAAAACTTATACAAATTTGGTATCCCTGTAATTGCATCAACCCAAAGAATAAAGTGCACAGGTCATTTGGGGGGCACAGTGAAAGCTGTCAAATCCAAGCCCACGAGAAAACGGCGCAAATGCTTTTTTCACCATTTTCACTGCATTTGGAATTTTTTTCCTGATTCCCAGTACTTGACATGGAAAATTAAATACCGTCACTATGAAGTGCAATTTGTTATGCAGAAAACAAGCCATCACACAGCTCTGTACGTGGAAAAATAAAAAAGTTATAGATTTTTAAAGGTGGGGGGTGAAAAATGAAAATGAAAAAATAAAATAGGGCCAGATCGTTAAAGGGTTAATAAACATACATAAAGTACATAAAACAATTGCACATATATTAGGCACTTATTTTATCTAAAGCGGATCATTACACTGATAGCTTCAGTCCATCATCTTAAGGCCCCTTCCACACTAGCGTTTCTCATCAGGGTGCAATGCGTGAAAAACTGACGTTTTTGGCTGCGTTTTTGTTCCATTTTTCCTTGGAGTCATTAGCGTTTTTGCGTTTTTCACGCGCGTGTTGTTAGCGTTTTTCTTGCGTTTTCGGTGCGTTTTTCACGCGCATTTTTTAAGTCAATGGGAGACTCGAGCATTTTTCATAGGGACCATGGTTTGGGAATAAAATTTAATTGAAAAAGAATGTCTTCTGATAAGTGATCAGATGTATGCAAACATCTGCAATCTATTCTTCACTGTTCACGCGTGTATATTATCTCCCGACAAGTCAGCAGATGTGAAGAACAGTGAAGAATAGAATAAAATCATTGTACACAGTGAACACAGGATCATTTAAGATAAAAACACAGTGCAGAACACAGTGAAGAATAGATTACAGATGTTCGGCACATCTGCTTACTTGTCGGGAGATCCGCGCGGAACGGTGCGAACAAAATAGCATGTGAAGAACAATATATATGTGTGTGAAGAACACATTGCAGATGTTTCCATATATCTGCAATGTGTTCTTCACACATATATATATTGTTCTTCACATGCTATTTTGGGCGCACCGTTCCGCGCGTATCTCCCGACAAGTTAGCAGATGTGCCGCACATCTGTAATCTATTCTGCACTGTGTTCTGCACTGTGTTTTTCACTTAAATGATCCTGTGGTCACTGTGTTCACTGTGTTCACTGTTTTTATTCTATTCTTCACTGTTCTTCACTGTGTTTTTTTAATTAAATGCTCGATCTCGAGCAGGGGAATTATTCATGTCACCTAGCAACCCATCCGTTTAAAACGCATTGCGTCTCCATAGACTTGAATGGGGCGGGGAAAACGCGCGTGAAACGCAAAAGTAGAGCATGCTGCGATTTTGACGCGTGTCAAAACAAATGCAAGCACGCGCGTGAAAATAAAATGCTGATCAGGAAAGGCCCATTGGAAACAATGGGACAGAGTGCAATGCAAGTTCTGCGCGTCAAAAGCAAGCGCAGAACTCGCGCGTGAAAAACGCTAGTGTGGAAGGGGCCTAAGTCTTACTGTTGGGTGTTTTCCACGTTGTCCAGTTCATCCAGGCAATCCATAGGCATCCTTACTCATTCCATAATTCTCAATGGAAGGCCAGATATGCCTGTCATTTGATGCTGTATTATTCCGGAACCGCTCATTTTTGAGGACGGAGCTCAGAGTATGTCTTAGCCCAATTGCTCCCCTGTCTGCATACCAAAATTTGTGACGATTCGTTACATGGTCTGGCCGTGAGCTGACTGGGTAGCGGGTATCTTTTTAAGTGACATTTTTAAAGGGTTAATAAAATAGATAATTTTTTTAAAACCATGAGATCAGAATCCTTTGGAATGCAGAAATTACTTCACAACTACAAGAATCTGTAAAGTTTTCAAGGCTTTGCTATAAATGTAGCCGGTGCAATGTGCTTTTAAATATCGCCCCTATGGAAATCGCATGCTCCTGGTGCTGGTGAACTAAAAAAATTAGCTCTGTGGGGGAATGACTGGTGCAGCTGCAACTTTGTAGCATGCATACATTGGTGTATTCTTTACTTAGCAATTGCTAAAAGGTTTGACCCTATCAGCCCAAGAAGGCCGGTCACCCCCAAAAGACAAATGCAAGAGAGGACAGAATAATGCAGAAAATCTCCGTGGGAAATCGTCTCATCACTAGAGATGGAATTGCTCTCCATTTCAGCACAGAACAGGGTAAGGGTCTGTCACAGTGTCACAAAGCCCGCTCTACAGAGACCAAACCTCTCGTTAGCAGGAGGCCTAGACTCACCTTTACTGAAGAGCATGTTGTGTGGACAGAGGAGAAGCGTCCACAGGTCATTTTAGTGATGAAAGCCAGTTTCATTTATTTGGATCTGATGGGAAACATTACGTTCGTTAACAAACTGGGGGAAGACTGAAACCAAAGTGTGTAAAGAAGTCAGTGAAAGGTGGTGGAGGAAGTGTCATGGTTTGGGGAATGTTTTTTGGCAGTAGGAGTTGGACCTCTCGTAGAGCTACATAGCAGAGTGAATGTAAGCATCAGAACTTTCTTCAACAACTTGTGGTTCCTTCCTTGCGTTCATTCAGTCAGGCTAATGCCACCTATCACACAGTAAAACGAGTAAAGCAGTTCCTTGAAATGGCCATAGCCCAGAGTCCTGATTGAAACCCAATAGAAAATCTATGGAAAATACTTAGTGACAAAGTTAAGGCCAAGAAACCCACAAGTCACAGACCTGTAGAAGAGACTGGAAGAAGAGCGGATCAGATCCCAGCAGACATGTGAGAGACTAGTGATGTCCTGTGGCCGGGGCTGAGGTCCTGTGCTCCCTACTGACTGGTGACTGCTGGGACCTGCAGAAAATGTTATAATCTTTCTCTGTGCTCCAGTCATTGCTGTTCTCTAATTATCATCACGTTTTATGAATAATAAAGGTTTTATGTTGTTACTTTGGTAATCGTGTAAATCACTGATGGGATTCAGCCCCTTACAAAAAGCCATCAAATGTTCAGTGACCCGTATATAAAATATATCGTACTGTTCAGTAACATGGTGCAATACAATATCATTCATGTCTATGCAATGGAATATTAGACTATTATATATAATATTGTATTTATGGCCAATATTACAATACAATTACCATTTCCTATAATATAGTAAATAACATAAACATCATACAACACAATGCAATATAATGTGACACACAACATCGTTATACACAATGTAATATGTGACTAATACAAGGAATATTATAGTAAAAGACTATATATACAATATACAATATACAAGTACAATATATAATAAGATACATAATATCCAACATTATATGAATAATGCAAAATATAACACTGATATACAGTGTGATATAATGTGGGAGCAAAATACAAGATCACAGAATGTACAGTGCAACTAATTTACACTACAATACAATGTCACATTACATAATACAGGACAATACAACATCTTACTGCTGTACCTGGTACAATACAATGTATATATATATATATATATATATATATATATATCAGAGTATAATATATTTGGGATTTGTCCATTATTAGAGTAATGTGCAATCAAAGTCTCCTCCTCTTCCATAGTACCCCCAGCCACTCCTGACCCTGCCCCCGAGTATTGGTGGCCCATTAACCCTTGATATGTTTGGCTCTAATATAGCGGCCCCGGGGCTGATCCCTGGAGTACTGGGACATGTTACACCAGTCAGTGGAATAATGAAGTTTGTTTTATTATTCCGGTGTCCTGGGGATTTGGGGTAAACACCGTCTGCAGGGTCTGACTGCTGAGCTCGCTCCATTCCTCATCCTCGCTGCCCGGATATTTATAGCCCTGAGATTCGCATGAACTGAGAGGCCTCAACTGAACCAGCAGAGCAGCCAGATCCGCTCCAGCTTGTAATACAGAATCACTGAGGACCTGACCGTAAATGGCCACCATTATCATTGGCTGAAATATCAGAATAGTCTTCATGCAGGCTCTAGTGCTATCTATCTATCTATCTATCTATCTATCTATCTATCTATCTATCTATCTATCTATCTATCTATCTATCCATCTCATATCTATCTATCCATCTCATATCTATCTATCTCATATCTACCTATCTCATATCTATCTATATCATATCTATCTATCCACCTATCATATCTATCTATCTATCTATCTATCTATCTCGTATCTATCTATCTATCTATCCTTCTATCTATCATCTCTCTTTATATCTACATTATAGCTGCAGATAGGACATTATGTACAATCTCCTCAGCTCCTCCCGCTCTATAACATGCTGCCTGCAGATAGGACACTATGTACAATCTCCTCAGCTCCTCCCGCTCTATAACATGCTGCCTGCAGATAGGACACTGTACAATGTGCTCAGCTCCTCCTGCTCCATAACATGCTGCCTGCAGATAGGACACTATGTACAATCTGCTCAGCTCCTCCTGCTCTATAACATGCTGCCTGCAGATAGGACACTATGTACAATCGGCTTTACTTCCATAAGTGACCCATTCATAAGTGAACACCTATAGTTGCCTCATGTACAGGTGAACACCCATAGGTTCTCCTTCTGTAGGTGTGAAATCAGTGCGGACCACCTTGTGCCCCCCTTCCCTCCGGTTGTACATACTTACAGTACATAGAGTAATACTTTGTGATCCATACAGCAGGAACACACTGTAGTTAACCATTAAGTAGAAGCTGTGTATCAGCTCTACGACTGATGGGATATTGACAGATTTCTTATTGATTGATTGCCTTTAGGTGAAAGTTAAAGCTGCGGAGAGGATTGTACAGTAATCGTTATCTCACCCATTAATTCTTATCGTGTACCTTTAATTAAAAATAAATTAATACTTTGTCGAGAACGGGATAGAAAAATTTCAGGAATCTGAGTCTCATAGAGGCAATAAAACTGCTACATGTGTTTCTAAATAATCCCTTATTAATACAGTATATAGCAAGCGGCTATGGAAGAACTGAAAGGAGAACTACAACTCCCAGAATTCCCAATGTTACAAATGAATGATTCTTAGGAGGGTGATGGCTCTTCCCCCTCCCGATAGATGAGAGAATAAGTAACGACTGAGATCTGATTCCATAGGGAGAGAGGGAAACCTGGGAGGACGAGGAAGAGGTAGAAGGAGTAAATGGAAAGGAGTCAGTCAGCAAGTGTGACCCTGAGTCTGCAGCCGGTGTAATGTATTGTCCCTGCAGAGATGTGTAATCAGACTATTGAATATGTTGTTAGTAGCAGCAGGACTGTGATATATTGATATATATATCCAAGGTTCGTGGCTTCTCCAAGTGCAATGGGGGTGTGTCCTCCCACTGCTGTGCTCTCTGCAGCCAGTGTGCTCTCTGCAATCAGCGCGGACCCTCAAATTGTACCCCAAGTCCCTCCCATATTGAAACCCCCTGTTATTGTGCCCCCAAGCAGCTCTCTCTCTTATTTTGCCCCCAGAGGCCCCAACTCTTATTGTGCCCCAAGCAGCTCCTCCTCTTATTTTACCCCTGCAGGAGCTCTTTCTCTTATTTTGCCCCTCCTCATATTTTACCCCCCAGCAGTCCACTTCTTATTCTGCCCCCACAGTAAAATAATAAATACATGTACTAACCTTTCCCCATTTCCCTGCAGCAGCTCCTCTCGTGTTGCTGTATGTATCAATGAAGCAGACAGGCAGGGATGACATCACATTATTTTATCACCCATCGGCTCTGCTACATTAAGCAGAACCAGAGGCACAGGGATAGTGCAGGGAGCTGCCGGCTCTGCACTATCACTGTAATCAGCTCTATCGGTGTCTGGAGTCCAAATACCAGGACTCTGAATCTTTACCTCATAGTCCCGCTGCTACTAACAACGTACACACAAGTCCTGATTCAACCCTCCAGGGACCGCAAGTCACTCTGGCTGCAAAGATCACAGAGCACAGCAGTGTGAGGACACACTCCCAGTACACTCCTGGAATATAAATCCATATATCACAGTCCTGCAGCTACTAACAACATATAGGTCTGATTACACATCTTTCCAGGGACAATACATAACACTGGCTACAATCTACATGGTTTAAACTATTGATAATTCCCTTTAACACAATATCTGTTAATATGTCATATACCAGCAGTTCAGAGCATTTAAAGATTTCATTGGACAGGGGGTCCCCACTGGAGAACATATTTGGGACCTTCATCTATATACCACCACAGAAATGGCTATAAAGAGCCATCCTTGTTCTGTAGGACCATATATTACACCAACAACCCATTGATTATACTTGGGATTGGAGCAATACTTCTCTTTGCCTGTAGGGGTGCCATAGGAAAACAGAACACCACAGGTTACAGCTGATTGTCTAGGGTCCCAGCATTGGGAAGCCCTTCTATAAGACAGTGCTAGTCCAAATGGGTCAATAGGACTCCTCATGGGGAAACCATCTATTCCAGGTTAGTAGAATTTAGTTTCTCCAGGTCTATCAGCGACAGATTCATAGAACCAAAGAAAAGCAATGGGGGAGGGGCATGAATTCTCCGTACGGCGATAACAGATGGAGTAATTGGATTTACTCTGAATTAGATGCCTCTCATTCTGGAAACTGAAGATGTTTCTATTATTAGGATCAGGAAGGACTGGGAATAATCTCATTATTGTGGTGCTGTCAGGAAGGATATCCTCTTAGGATGGAACCTGCCAGGCTGATGGGCTTCTCATTCCTTCTTCTGGATCAACACTTCTAGAGCAGACTCAATGACATGTGACTCCTGTCTCACCTCCGTGATCAAACAGTCCTCCAGATGCCCATTTTTCCATGTGGGAGATTTGTTGGGTTCACAATTAATGCAAGCCCCATCATCGTTGGTCTGTTGTAGTCAGATTTCACTTGATCGTCTAGAAAACCCAAGTCAACATAGTCTATATTCACCACCACTGGTACCATCTATTCATGGATTCCATCACATGTCCCACCGATGTTCTTCCAGCTTCTCCCACAGGATGTTCCAAGGTTACTACATCTTGGGGCATCATCTATTGGGTTTCCTTTGACCACTTCTCTGTCTGTCCCTTTGGCGCTGCTCCTTGGTGTCTCTTGACCCACGTGGATCTCGGAAGCTTAACTTCTTGATCTACATATGACTTAAATTCTTTGTATCCCAGGCTAAAGATTCTTTGGCAACCAACATTCTAAAAGACCGGTTGTCCCTCCAAATTTTGGATTGCTATGGCAGCAACATGGAGATATGTGACAACCTATAAATATTGGGGGAGGTTAGGATGTTGTCCCTCTCATACATATGGTGGAATGGCTGCAGTTGGTCTCTTTGACCAACTTTGCCCATGTGGTGGTGTCATCTACTGTTTGTCTTCGACTGGCTGTTTGGCTTTACCAGAGGGTCACTGCCTAGTCCTGCTGCAGCATATTCCATCATATTATTCATAAGCTTCTGATTCAGTCCCCAGTGTCTGAAGGTTGAATTCCCCAGTCCTTGTTGTGCAGGTATTTGTCCACACCCTGGCGTCCTCTGATGACCAGATGGCCATTACTCACCTAGAGTTTTGGGTTCCTTTATGATTCTCTTGGTTACTGGTTGAGCCCTGGTATAAGTTCTTCCTCAATTATTAATAGCAAAGCGGTCCTACCTGGAAATCATGATATCTTTGTTCTGTTGTATGGAAAATGTGCTCTCCGTCTTATACTGTCTGTAAGGTATCAGAAATTAAGAGAATTGAGAGTGCAGAAATCTGCTGTTGCAGGGTTCTGAGCTTGTTAACCACACTCAAGGCTTTCCTGCCGCAGCTGTGATTGACAACTGTCTTTCAGAGTTGATTCTTTTGGTTGCACTGGGTGTGTTTTGTGGAAAGCTGGGTGGTTTAATCCTGCTTCTGAGCTGGGGATTCGAGTTATGGATGGCCAAACTAGTCAGCTATGAGAACACTTTAAATATGCAATCCTCAGTTCGCTCAGGGCTGGTTATACTTTCTCCTGTGATTTGTAGTACTACTGTCTGTTCTGTTTTGCTGACATGAAACCAGTACCTGAGCGTGTATCCTGCACCTTGAACCCCAACCTGAACCTGTACCTAAACCTGGACAAGAGCAGCTTGTGTTACACTCAATCACACTGCATCCGACCAACCATGATTAAACATGTAACCACAATTAAGTCCTAATTGGACAAAAAGTGGCAGGTTAGTGCCAGCACCTGGCGCTTGATATTTAAATGTCACTGTTGACTTTGCCAAAGGTATTTAAAGGAGTAACACTCACAATCAGCGTCAGCATCGGTCACAGACATTAAAGGGATTATCCGGATATACAAATTTACTTATTGCCGGGCTGGGGCAGGCTATTTAAAAAAAACAAACATGTACTTACCTCGTCCAGCGCCGCTGATTTCCCACGCCGCGGTCCGTCTCATTTGTGAGCCGCTTTGTATACAGTGGCGCACAGGGAGCTTACGGTCGGCCGGAAGCTCTCATCCAACACCATCTCCCAGCACATCGCGGACCGGAAGCTCCCTGTGCACGGCTTCTGTGCCCCTGTAAACAAACAGGGGCACAGATCAAACGGACCCCGGCGCTGGACATCGGCGGTGCCAGAGGAGGTAAGTACACGTTTGTTATTTTTAAATAGCCCGGATAACCCCTTTAACATGAGGTGGGGGTGAGCCAAATCCACCCCCAAACTAAGAACTGTGGGGTATACTAGTAAAATATTTTCAAAAAGGTGAAAATTTTGTCACAAATCCACCTGATGCCCCCTCCCCCCTTCCCTAGGTCAGTAAGTACGGAAGGCCAGGGTGTTAGCCAAAACTGGCTGAAATGAGGATTTTCCATGGCTTGTCCCCCATGCAAAATCTACCCCATTGGGGCACATTTACAAAGGTTTTAGCTGCAAACTGCTTGCACCGGTATTTAAGAAGTGCAGTGTTTAGTGTCACAGTTGCACTATTCTAAATGCGACAGAAATTTGTGCACTGAAATTGGCGTTCTAGTGCTCAGTCAGACCGTGCACCAGATTTAACATGCAAAGTCTCACAGAATTGTGTCGCATGCCCCATATTAAAGGTACAACAGAAAAAGTGGTGCACTCTGTCGGAGCAGTGCGGGGGGTGCCAGATTCATGAAGAACGTGCTCCAGAAATCCTGAATCTGGCGCCCCCTGCACACTACACAAGCAACTGCACATAGTATAGACTGCACTGTTCTTAGTAAATGTGCCGATTGTGCCCAGTTCTGCTCCTCTGTGAGTGTAAACCATGTCCAGTCTTATATCACATATGTCTCCAGCACATCACATGTCATTGCTCTAAATCATCACTCAACAACAATTTATCAGGGAAATAAAGACAATTACAAATAATTGGCTAAGGAAGAGGCTCATATGGATTGTTACATATGTTATAAGAGACGCTCACCCTTAGGGCTCTATCACATTGGCGCTGTTTTTCACATCCGTGAGCCAATGTTTTCTGTGGGTGTTTTCTCATTGGCTTATTTTGTCACTGATCCGTTGTCTGTAATTAAAAATTTTTAAACATGTCGGTTGATTTTTTACGGATGCGGATCACGGAAGACAATCAATGTCTATGGGTGAAACGTCACTGAACCAGGTGTTATGTTCTGAAAGCGATGTTAAACCTTTGGTGTTTTCGGCGGATGCGCAACGGAAGTGGAGCACAGGCCAATGAGAAACTACCTTTAATCAGAGTTGTGGTTTCCCCAGTCTGAGATACTATTGTTAGAAACACACCACATATAGTTATACTTTTGCTCTTAAAGGAATTTTTTAAGGCTAAAATATTGATAACATATCCAAATATAGGTCCTCAATATCAGATTAGTGGGGTCCACACCCAGCACCCCAGTAGATCAGCTATTCTCGGAAGCTGATCAACAGAGAATGGGACACAAAGCAGGCAGCACCAATCTCTGTGTAGTGGTCAGACCAGGTTATTACATATACATTTTAATGGCAGCAAAGCTGTTGTGACTCGGATCAGCCACTATACAAAGGATGGCACTGTCTGCAACCAGTTCCATTCTGTGTGTTTCAGGTGCTGAGAATAATATATCTATGGGGATGCTGGGTGTCAGACATTCATAAATTTGATATTAAGGATATATTCTATGGAAAACTCCTTTAAGCGGAAAACTCCTTTGATATAAGAATTGGTTTGGTCCTTTACCAATCGAGAACTGACAGTGTCCACAAATTACATTTGGCCAACACCCGGACAGTTGGAGACAGGTATCATCTTATTTTACTGTCATTATTTTACCGTCATCACATCGTAATTTTTGTGTGGGTCCCGTCTTATGTCTCCTGACAGACCTATGGCCACTACACAGAAGAACTTTCTCATTTTGCTCGTAAGGAAGCTGCCAGATTACTACAGGACAAGCAAAGGACAAGCGCAAGCGAAAGTGCCACCAAGCCCCCTGATGTCCAGAAGCAGTGTTACTCCAAGTGTCACGGTGAGCAGCGACCCCCCCCCCCCCCCATGACTGATCCCTATCATTGCACTGAATCGCATAAATTACCAATGGCTCCCTTCTTGCAGCTTGTGTACATCGGGTAAAGAAATATTTCATCAAAAAGTTGGGAGAAGATTGGATATTCCTCGTTCTTCTGGGTCTCGTCATGGCGTTGGTGAGCTGGAGTATGGACTACGCCAGCACACAGAGCTTAAAGGGTAACACTGGTTATATCAACTATAGACACCAATGTAACAGCCGCAACGACTTAGAAATGGGCTTTGGAAAATATTTCATTGACGGTCTATCTTAGCGATAAGCCATGAAGGTATCATTGATCTTCATTGAGATGCAGGATGTTGAAGCCGGTTGAGCTGCATTACCAGGCACAGCCATATTAGTATTAATGGTGCAATGATAAGCTGCTGCCCACCCCTCCTACCCCTACAGATAGTCCATCAATGTGATCATGAAAATCCCTTAAACAGTCTCTTGTCTGATTCTGTCTTACCCTTGATTTTCCTCTTATTCTTCTACCCAGCCTATAGGTGGATGTATAACAGTGCATCTAATAATGTCTGGTACCAGTATATCGCCTGGGTGTCCTACCCTCTTGTCCTTATATTATTTGCTGCAGTCTTCTGCCACATTGTGTCTCCCCAAGCCATAGGTAAGTCAATCCGATTGTTGGCGCCAATCAGCCCTTGGCCATTTGCTATTTTTAGTCTTGTATTTTGTATCATTGCTTCTTTCTCATGAAAGGTCTTCTACTTCTTCGATATTGGTTCCATATTATGGAGCCTTCTAAGTACTTAGCTGGAACATCTCAGATGGATCATCTCTGAGGAGCCTTGTGGGCGGTCAGAGTAACTGGAGAACATGTCAGCTGTCTCTGGGTGCTGGATTTATCGTTAAACTCTATCTTGGTGTGAGTCACTTATCCAGCTAAGAGTGTGGCCATCCATCGAGGCCAGTCACATCGAGTGTCCCAACATAACCTTCTTTCTCCACCGAATCTTATACAAATGTTGTTCCTTGCAAGAAACAGATCTCCTATGTTGATAAGGGGGACAACCTGACTCCGTAATCAACACTAATCCATCCCAAAAAATAGTGGGCATAGATGTTTACGCTGTTCACCAATGGGGGTCTGTTGTCTTCAGGACAGAGTAGTTCTGTGAGGTTCTCTTGACCTAGTCTTTTCCGAGGGTGGTTGTCTATGGCCAAGACAATTGTTCGAGTTATCAAAGCCTATTCTATTTGGCGTAGATGGATGGGATGAGTTAGGCAAAACTGGTTGAAAGTAGTAATTAGCATTTGAACACATCGAATGAATGTCCATCAGCGTTGTGATTATAAAGAACTCCTTCAATTTACTCAACTCACCTTGTATATATTTTCAAAAACTACAATGGACCTTTTTCCGATTATTTTTGATATCACCAAATCCTAACCACCTGAAGGAGGAGGATCAGATTTTCCCGTTTTGCTGCCTCGTTTTTGATGATCATTGGGTTGCTTCCCCTCACCCTGAAGCCTCATCCTAATGTGGATGATGTCATAAAAGGTGCAATGACTAATCAACTGGTGGATCTTTCTACCAGATAAACCAACTCAATTACCCAATTTGTTTTTGAATTTCAAAAGCAAATTTGGTCTCTATGAGCGATCAACGTGATTTTCTGCAAAATAATTTCCCTAATTACCATTTTCACCGATTCATCAGTCAATTTTTTTTTTTTCTCTCTTTTCTCTTTTGTGCATACGTTACCATTGCAATCACAGACTGGATATAAGTGTTGTAATGTAAGTACTGGTAGAAATGAGGACTTATTTAAAGGGTCAAAATACTCAAAAACATTAAGCAAATATAAATTTTTAATAAATAGATGATTAATAAATGTGTCTTCAAAATAAGGAAAAAGTGACGATGTTTTTGGAATTTTTGGAATAATGTAAAATTAAATTCTCTGTAGACATCATGGATTCATGTTATTGTTCCTCCTAAGGTTCTGGCATCCCGGAGATGAAGGTTATCCTCCGAGGAGTCGTACTGAAAGAATACTTGACCCTCAAAGCCTTTGTTGCCAAAGTGATTGGGTTGACGGCCTCTTTGGGGAGTGGGATGCCTCTAGGAAAAGAGGTGAGGTGCACTAAGGGATATCATATGGTAGCTCAAATCATCATTAAAAAATGGTATAAAATTTTCAAAATATGTCATTGATCAAGAATAAAAATGTCTTAATTGGGGAATATACATTTTTGGTGACTTAGACAAATCAGAAGCCCTTCCCCAGAGACCAGGACGTGAGGTCTTGTACTGTAGTGTTACTGTCCTACCCTATGGAGACCTAAAACATCATAATAGAGTATTCATTCATTTTTACATTTCTATGAGATGACTCTGAGATGAGATGACACATTGGGGAAGATTTACTAATTGTGGCGCAATCAGTCTCCGGAAAGCACAGCCCAATGTTTTAAAGTGTGCCACAAAAATTCCTCGGTGCATGCGAGTGATAGATTTTGCGACACAATTCGGTTTTTCATTTCCGCAGTTTTTCTGAATCCATCGGGTTTTCTGACGGCCACACCCCCGATTTCTGTTGCGTGAAAGCTGGTGCCAATGGGCCACAATCTGATCGTGTGCGCCAAAATCCCAGCAGAATTCGCCGCAAAATGGAAAAAGTCAGGAAAACCGACAAAAGTGCGGCCGCGGAGACCTTAGTAAATGACCCCCACTGTGTCCATTGCTTAACTTCTTTTCTGCCTAATTGATTTTCCGGGATCATGTGATGTATAATGTGAGGAAAAGTCAACACAAAAACTTTCCGTGTCCAAGACAAACATTTAGCAAACGTTCTTGCTCTGGATTTTGGCTTCGTGATAACTTCATCTATAAATAGCGCGCTGGGATGGGGCTTCGTTACTTGATCAGATGGGACGGGTGAGGTTGATGTCCTGGAGGGATTCCCTATCTGGGGGGCCAAACTTCTGTCCTGCAAAAACTCAAATACCAGATGTCCCACTGCACGTCAGATAATATCAGCATATTGGCCCCTAAGCAATGGAGAGCCTTTGCCTAGGGTGCACCAGTCTTGTTTCAAGTGTCTTCAGGATCTGTTTCTGTCTTTTGGACCTCATCAGCACTAGGTTAGTTTTCAGGGGGATATATTAACGCACTTGTGCCACAATTCTGGTGGTTTTGTGCCAACAAACTGTGTGAAAAGCCTTACACCACATTTATCAAGGCTTTTGAGACCTGTTTTTAGCCATTTTCCGACTTGTCCGACTGCGGGGCCGTGGCCTTCGGAAAAGGGGCATGACTTGATCCTAAAAGGGGGCGCGGTCTATTTTAATGTTCCGTAAGACAAAAATTGTGTCGGAGAGTTTAGACCACTTTAAAGTATGTCTAAACTGGAAACCGACAGTCTTATCCTGCACTAGATTCATTAACACAGTGATAAATCTGGCGCAGAAAATGACGAGGGTTTTCCTCCACTAAACTGACGGAACCTGGGACACATTGATAAATCCCCCCCCCCCCAACGTGGTATAAGATGTAACTGTTCTGGCAGGAGTCTTGAAGATCTGCACAATATTTACCCTTAGACGACCAGTTTCTGTATTGTAGACCTCATCAGTGAAGATGCTGGAATAAATGTGATATGTATTCACACTCTTTTGTCTGTTTTTCAGGGCCCATTTGTGCACATTGCAAGTATCTGTGCGGCCGTCCTGAGCAAGTTCATGTCCGTGTTCTGTGGGGTCTATGAGGTAAGGAGCTGAAGGGAACCTCTTGTTTGGTCTCCCTTCGATTGCGCCCTTGGCTGGCAATGACTCGTATGGGCTCTGGTTGCCTTGGCTTTGACTTGCCGGGAGAATGTTTAGCTGGTACTAATCTTGTTATTATGCAGAGTTCCCCAACACAATTTGGCCAAGTTATATCATTGTGGCTGCACCAGTTTTTTGTCTGGCTTTGCACTAAAAATAACATCTTTGGATCTTGCACATGTATTTATGAAGTGTTTGCGCCAGATTTATGTCGCGGTTGCCGACACTTTAGTTTTAGTGCCTTGTTAGTGTTTGGTCGGAGTTTGCGACATATTTATTACTGTGACTCAACAGAATTGTGTCGCACACTGTATAGTAAAGGTGCACCAAAAAAATGGTGCAACTGTGTGCAAAATTTCCATAGCAGCGCCAATTGTGCCAGATAATTCAACATTGCGCACCAATATTAGATTATCTGGTGCACCCTGCACATGAATGAGGTAGACTGCACTAAGACAGCTTGCACCAGTTGTGATGTATCTGGGCCATTGTATCTTGCCACATTTCTTATACAATATATACAGTATTTCTTATAAGTATACGGCCAGTGTTGCCAGGTATAACACGTACTCCACCTTTAAGACATATACTTCCTATTTTTTAACATGATTTACTAACAGTAAAAATCTAATGACTTCATCTATTCGCAGTCCTCATCGTAGCATTTCCACATTGAATGGGAACCTGTCACTTGGTTTGGGGCCCCATTAACCTTGATCCTTATGTTGCTGTAGGTTACAACACCAAACATAGTTACATCCATCCCAACCACTGGGTAAATTGGTCTTCAGCATCAACAGCAAATGAGTTCAAGCCTTGGCATAGGTTCACTATGAGATACAGATTTTTCAGAACAATCCTACTTGGGAAGTGGCTTATTTTCTGGACGAACATAGTATAGACATGGGGGCCTCACCATCCCATAGACATTAATGAGTTGGAGAACATACGAGAACATATCGGCAATTCTAGACACTTTTGGTCTTTAATCATAATATGATTTTGAGGACAAAAAAACACGATGGGATGCTACATCATGTGCCATAGTACAGAGAGGCTTCGGGGTGGGGGGGGGGGATGGGGGGAATTTCCAGACGAACAGAGACATCATGTGGCAGTAGATGGTGAACTTTTGGTTCCATAATGCAACAGTTTTATAAGGATGTTGTGTAGCACTTGTACTAGGGAGATCCAAGGGAAATACTAAGTGTTCAGATAAATATAATTGAGTAGTTTCGGAGAATAAAATACCCAATTCTCATCACCTATGGTGGTTCCCACTATCAGACTGTGTACTAGAAACAATGGTGCCAGGAAAATGGTTGGCTTAAAGATTTTGAGGGAATACCTAGACCTTCATCCTAGTAACTAGTGGGACATTCTTGAGAATCTTAGGTCCCTTCATTCTAGAATGTGGTATAGATCCTCCATAGACAAAACTACAGGTGCCCTCTGGTCCCAGCCAGAGACTACTGTTAAGAAATGCATATTACACAGACAATATACTGTAAAGTCTTATAGTAAAATTGTGTCAATTATTATTGTGTCAATTATTGTATGAAAACACAATGCAATAACAATTCCATGAACTGTTGGATACATTCACATATATAACACCCTTACTCAGGACCCATACCGAAGTCTGGATCTTTTGGCCGCTGGCTGTGCTGTGGGGGTTGGATGTTGCTTTGGTGCACCACTAGGAGGCAAGTGCTGCCTATTAATGTTACCTCTATGTTACCGGCATCTTTGGTGGCTTCTTGACTTCTGGCTCTTTGTTTCTTTCTGACTGATTCTAAAGTGTTCTGTCAACCTGAGGGAGATACATGAGCACCATAGCTAGCAGGAGCAGAACATCTTCTAGTAGATTTATTTTCTTCTATTATGACTCCAGATTAGATGACCTCTTCAGTGTCTTCCTCAGTCCATCCACATCCATAAGGCACAGTTCGTAGCAATGGAATCCCATGTAAATGATACAAAGCTGCCATACCAAGCATGGTCATGAATGTAGATAGAGCCATGTACAATTACAGTTGATAGTGATAGTGGTCATCTGCCAGTGATGTTGTCAGGCTTGGCCACCTTTTATCTAGTGCTTATAGGCACCTTAGGTCTGGACTGCATACAACGTACACTATCAAGTCACACATTAACCAAGCTTGACTTTGGCTTCTCAAAATGTTGTATCTCATGTAAATCCCTGAAGATTGACAATGACTAAATCTCTATCTAACGTTCCTCGCATTCATTTTCATCCTTGATCCTCCTCCGACTGCTCCTTGCATCTTGCCCTGTATCCTCTCTAAAGTTCCTTTCGTACTTTTGTGTTTGGTCAATTTGTTGGAAGGCATCAAATCCTGGTACAAATCCTCGGATCTGATATCTTCTCTAGCCTTGGAGAGGCTCCAGCAGCATGGGCATAGCATGTTATAACAATCAGGGATATCATGAGGTCTTTGCTGATTTGATCTCCTTTTTTTTTTCTTTTTGTGGTTTGTGTCTCATTTGTGCCTTTGTGTCATTTCTTCTTCCTTTCCTTGTTATTGGTTCCATTTCTGTACATTTATCTGTGGTGTCCACTTTGGTTACATCATCAACCTACCTTCAACTTCGGCTAACCATATCCATCACTGTATCACTTATCTTTGGGATCTTCCATATCTTGGTCTTCCTTTCTTCTGGTTGTGTCCTGTGGTCACTCATGACCTATCAGTAGCAGGCGTATTATTACACTGACGTACTCACTGTGGGATGCGCGGTTGGTGTTGGCTGTTGCTTTGGAACCCCATTAGGAGGCAAGTCCGATTCTTCTATGTGGAGTGGGTTGGTGAATGGTTTTTCATGTGTTTTTAGGACACAACATAGAAACACTTAGGAGAAACAACATCCAACATACCAGTTCCATAGTATCTTCTGGTGGGTCCATGTTCTAACACAACAATGGACGTCAGATGTCCAATTTTACTGCTTACTATGGTCTATACCCCAAGGTTTTTCAAAAGAATGGTGGCTATTTGAGAGGACATTTGTTGGCTTATGCTAACTTTTTTTGGACCTAGACCTCCACATTCGACACATACCTATAGTAGCAAAGAATGAGTGATTGCCTGATGTGTCTGATGCTATGTCCTGCCTTGTGTGTGTGCTTTGTGTTCCTCTTACAAACAGGCTCTTAGTATTATTCCCTTGTCGCTGTGAATTGTTATATAGGAGTCTTGTTCAGCATCGAGGTCACGTCTTCCTACTTTGCGGTGAGGAACTACTGGCGTGGATTCTTTGCAGCGACCTTCAGTGCCTTCATCTTCAGGGTCCTGGCTGTATGGAACAAAGATGCAGGTTAGATGAGATTCCTCGCTTTTTACAATACACCATAAACATTGTATAAAAATATTCTATATATTTATACATAGAGTTATACATAGAATTTTGCTACTGGTTTAATTGCTCCAACCAGAACTCAGATAGACCGATGAGTCAGCCCGAACATTACCCACTCCGTGTCTCCTGTCTTACAGCAAGGAAACATTGCAAATAGCTTTTGTTTTTTACCCTTCTTGTTTGTCATGACTATTTATCTCCAGACTACAAGCAAACTGTGTGTAGTCTGGTTCTTAAGTCAGATACTCTCTCCCATCAGTATGATCCTGTTATTATATACTCTCTCCCATCAGTATGATCCTGTTATTATATACTCTCTCCCATCAGTATGATCCTGTTATTATATACTTTCTCCCATCACTCTGATCCTGAAGTTATACACTATCTCCTCAGTCCAATCCTAAAATTGTATACTCTCTCCTATACATTTGATCCTGAAGTTGTTTACTCTCTCGCATCAGTCTCATCCTGAAGTTGTAGTCATGAACTCTCTCATCAGTCCATCCAATCCTAAAGTCCTATACATTCCCCCAGCAGTCCAATCCTATAGTTGTATAACCTCTACTATACATTTAATCCCAAAGTTGTATATTCTCTTCCATCAGTCCGATCCTACAGTCCTATACTTTCTCTTATCAGTCTGATCCTGCAGTCCTAAACTCTCTCCTATCAGTATGATCCTGAAGTCCTATACTGTTTTCCATCAGTCTGATCCTACAGTCCTATACTCTCTCCCATCAGTCTGATCCTGAACTCCTATAGTCTCTCCCATCAGTCTGATCCTACAGTCCTATACTCTCTCCCGTCAGTCTAATCCTACAGTCCTATAGTCTCTCCCGTCAGTCTAATCCTACAGTCCTATACTCCCTCCCATCACTATGTTCCTTTAGTCCAGTACTCTCTCCCATCAGTCCGATCCTATAATCCTATACTCTCTCCCATCAGTCTGATCCTACAGTCCTATACTCTCTCCCATCAGTCTAATCCTACAGTCCTATACTCTCTCCCATCAGTCTGATCCTACAGTCCTATACTCTCTTCCATCAGTCTGATCCTACAGTCCTATACTCTCACCCATCTGTCTGATCCTACAGTCCTATACTCTCACCCATCTGTCTGATCCTACAGTCCTATACTCTCTTCCATCAGTCTGATCCTACAGTCCTATACTCTCACCCATCTGTCTGATCCTACAGTCCTATACTCTCACCCATCTGTCTGATCCTACAGTCCTATACTCTCTTCCATCAGTCTGATCCTACAGTCCTATACTCTCACCCATCTGTCTGATCCTACAGTCCTATACTCTCTTCCATCAGTCTGATCCTACAGTCCTATACTCTCTCCCATCTGTCTGATCCTACAGTCCTATACTCTCTCCCATCAGTCTGATCCTACAGTCCTATACTCTCTCCCATCAGTCTGATCCTACAGTCCTATACTCTCTCCCATCAGTCTGATCCTACAGTCCTATAGTCTCTCCCATCAGTCTGATCCTACAGTCCTATACTCTCTCCCATCAGTCTGATCCTACAGTCCTATACTCTCTCCCATCTGTCTGATCCTACAGTCCTATACTCTCTCCCATCAGTCTGATCCTACAGTCCTATACTCTCTCCCATCAGTCTGATCCTACAGTCCTATACTCTCTCCCATCAGTCTGAATCTACAGTCCTATACTCTCTCCCATCAGTCTGATCCTACAGTCCTATACTCTCTCCCATTAGTCTGATCCTACAGTCCTATAGTCTCTCCCATCAGTCTGATCCTACAGTCCTATACTCTCTCCCATCAGTCTGATCCTACAGTCCTATACTCTCTCCCATCAGTCTGATCCTACAGTCCTATAGTCTCTCCCATCAGTCTGATCCTACAGTCCTATAGTCTCTCCCATCAGTCTGATCCTGTTGTTGTATACACTTTCCCAACAGTGGTCAGGTCTTTCAAGGAATATAACAGTGATTTTGTCTTTCAGGCACCATCACTGCACTTTTCCGCACCAACTTCCGCATGGAATTTCCCTTCGACCTCCAGGAGTTACCAGCATTTGCAGTAATTGGGTAAAGTCTCCCTTGAACTTTATAATTGAATTTACTCAAAACCTTTGGATATCATCATTATAATAATAATCTGTTATCCAGGATTTGTTCCGGTTTCCTCGGGGCATTTTTTGTGTATTTAAATCGTCAGGTGGTGATTGGAATCCGCCAGAACCAAACTCTGAGCAGTTTTCTGAGCCGTTAGTAAGTATGTGAATACATTTTATCAAATATCTTAAATGCAAATTAATTTATTGCAAAATCTCACCAAACCCCTCCCATTGTATGTAACATATCCTTATATGGAAGTAGCCAGTCCACATATGATACTTCCCACCATCTTTGGGTGTGGCCTGTCAGACGGATTTGTGTGGATATGCCTAATTTTATCTCTCTTCCCGCCAAATATGGACCCATTTTGAGTACAATTGATACTTTTACTATCCAAAGTTCATCTTATTTTTCCTTTTCTTCTCAAGTCGTTTTGTTTACCCGGCTGTGGTGACTTTCTGCATTGCAACACTTACGTTCCCAAAGGGTTTTGGGCAGTTCATGGCTGGAGAGGTAAGTCTGTGTCATCATGGAGAAACTAAAAAATAACTTCATTGCCGTGACCATTGAGAGGACTTGACCTTGTAAGATCAGTCTTATTTCCATTTCCAACATTCTCGTCATTTAGGGGCAATGCAGTAGAGGGCGATGGCATCATTATAAAATCTTAGATGGTCTCAAAAGTTGTAAAAAAAAGTTAAAAAATTTTTTTGCCCAAATGTCCGAAATTGTTTTCATTTTTGAAAATCTATTAAAACACAATAAAACCTATATAAATTTAGTATCACCGTGATTGTACCGAACCAAAGAATAAAGTAGATGTACCATTTGGAGCGTAAAGTGAAAGTCGTAAAAACTGAGCCCACAAGAACTCATTTTCAAGTACCCGCCCTATCTACTAATGCCTTGAGATACCTCCTCAAAAAAAGTTCCTTGTCAGGATGCTTTGTGAGTCCATTCTAGATCACACTTCCTATGCCCAATTTTCCCATATTGACTTAAAGGGGTCTACAGATTTAGAACATCTCTGGAGGACCTATTCTAATGATTTTTATGGGAACTATGTAATACTTGATTTCTCCTCTGGGGATGCTGTATGTGCACATGTGAAAATGTGCACATGATGCAAGGTTTATTGAAAGTCAAAAACTTTACATACAATGAGAAGCCAACTTGTAAAATGATATCCTACTGTTAGGACAAGATTGGGAATATCTATGTTGGAAACTTTTAAGCTAGATGTTCAGGATCTGCATGGGCGGGGATGGGGATACTTGGATAAAGAGTCCTGTAGATACTATATCCATGTAGGTCAAAATGATTAGGATATAATAAATGAACTAGTCAATAGCCAAGATAAGGGGCCTACTTTATGATTTGGAGTCCACCCCTCCTCTCACTACGTGTGCCTAGCTTTCTGTCTATGTCTCTCTAAGGCTGCTTTGATCTTCCTCTCATTGACTTTTTCTGTCTTGCTGGATGTTCCCACAGCTTATGCCCCGGGAGAGCATCACTGTGCTATTCGATAACCACACCTGGACCAAGTATGTGAACAACACGAAAGAACTGGGACGTTCCAATGCGTTCATCCACCCTGTTGGAGTATTTGTCACCCTCCCTCTATTCTTCATCATGAAGGTAATGTCCACCTTTTAAATGTTGTTAAAAATTGAGTCTAATGATGTAATTATCCACATGCTAGATCACATGGTCAGGAAGAGAACATTGTCTAGGTTTCCCTTGGCTCTTGTGCTGGCCATCATCTGCTGTCCAATGACTAGGTAAAGTTGAGACAACATCAAGATCTACACAAACGTTGCCTCCTTGGTTCCATCATTGTCACAGGTGCTCTCGCAATCCATGTTGCGGATCGCGGGTACACCCGTGCTCTGCTGTGTGGCTTGTTCCCGTCCCGCAGCCCAGACTTACCTCTCCTGGCTCTTGATGCTGCCTTGGTCACGTCCAGGCCGCACGCCGGCTTCTCCTCCTAGGCCGCACACACCGGCTCGTCCAGACTTAAAGGGCCAGCGTCCTCCGGATTGGTTCTACTAATCCGGCCTTATAATCCGGCACCTCCCTTCACTCCCCGTTTCAGCATTGTTTCAGCATTCTACAAGGAATTCTCAAGGTTTCCACACCTCGCTTCCCACAGCGGTTCCTGTTAAAGTGATAGCCCATCAGCGTTTCCAGATGCTCCTGTCTTCCAGCGTTTCCAGACGCCTCCGTGTTTCCTGTCTCCAGCATTCCCAGATGCTCCTGGTAGCTACCGTCCTCCAGCATTCCCAGACGCCTCCAAGCCACCAACTCTCCTTCAATGGCCTCTTCATTTCTGCCCGCCTGGGTTCTTTGCCAGCTACTGCCTGCTTGCCTACCGTGAGTTCCAGCTCATCCTGACAAGCCGCTTTCCTTCTGTCTTCCCTGCCATCGCGGGCCTAATCGTACCCGTGGAAGGACCTGGTGGCACCCTGCCGCAGCAGCTAGTACTCTCTCCATCTCCCGTAGTGGTCCAGAGGGTCCACAGACTCCTCCCTCTGGACTCTTCCCACAGAGACTTTCCTCCCGGGTACTCCCAAGTACCTTCTGTCGTGTGACTGTTACAATTATCCAGTTTTATGAGCTGCATAATAGGAATAATGAGGGTATGAGGATGAAGGCCAACCATCACAAAGCTCAAATAAGTCCAATTTAGTTGTCTTTACTGTTCATGTAATGTGTAACTCTGTTATGTCTTTTGTTTCGAGTGTTTGTCCATCATCATTATGCAAAGTCAAAGTTCTCTGGAAATCCTTAAAGGACAATACATTGTACATTCATATTTTATATCCTATAAAGATAAACTATTCATTTCTATGGGAGAAAGTAGTTATCACAATCTATGGTTAGTGCAGGGAGATGAAGTATGGATGAGCAAATCCCCCCTCACCTATTGTCCTCTATATGATCCTGTGTTATCTGCTTTCTATAAGATCCTTCCCCACCTCAATGTGATTTATGAAATAATGCAGTTTTCTGACTTCTTCACCCCACCATATCTTATCAGTGTTTGGTTTGTAAACTGTTGGATTTTATTGACTGGGAAATCGTTCCGACCATTTCATGTAATCATTTTACGCGGTTTATGATCTCAGCTTTTTATGGTTTGATAACATGTAGTAATTACATCTGTGTCCGTGCTGAAGGTCATCTAGAAGGACCATAACATGTCTCGTCATAATAAAGCACTGGAGATCAAACCTTTAGATACTTATCAGAAGCCAACAGTGAATATTTGACAATGCGACGCCCTTCCAATTCTTACACTTTCCAAAGAACGTCATCAATATAACCAACTCTAGTAAAAAAGAGGAACAAACTTCTTCACTAGAGAAATTATGACTAGACTTGTTACTCTTCCGATAACAATATCTTCTCGGAAGGTGAAGTGTCCCTTTCATGACAGATTATTGACAGTGATGGCATGAACAGCCGAGACACCTGATCCCACATTTTGCAAGTGCCTATTTTTCTGAATGAAGTGCATCCATTGGTTGGTCATGGTCTCAACTAAAATAGTCGAACATATCAAAAATTTTTCCAGGTCATTGAAGGCCATCAGTGACACAAATAGAATGGACACTTAATTGCAAACTTGGACCCTAAGTCTGTAGTAAAATTAAAAATTAAGATGCCAGTCCTTGGGCAGCACTGGTCTTGCCCCCAAAAAGTTCTTTGATAATTTATTTCTGATCTGTTGAAGACCATCATTGACCGTTGGTGTAAACAACAATCAAACCTTGTCTCCAGACCCGTTCAGCCACATATCCTAGTTTCAGCATAAGATAAAGGGTATCAATAGGCTGATCAAGTTTTTGCCCAAAATAAATCTATTGTCGATACCAAAATATTTTTGTTTTCCAGTCTGTTGAAGAGCAGCATTAACACTGAAAGCATAGACATCCAAATTCCCAATTGCTCATCCCACACTTGGTCCTCATACATGTGCAGCTACACTTCATGTTCTTTAAAGGACATCTAACACCAGGATGAAGGATTGTAAATCAAGAACACTTACAGCTGGTGTGTACCCCTTCTGGCAGTATCACACTTCTTTTAGCTTCCATAGATATCCTTGTTTTTACAAAAAAAAAAAAAATAAATTTTATTTCAACTAACAACAATGGAACCAGAGCTCCTGAGGCTCATTTGCATAATTGTTAAAGCCTTTTTTTGTAAAAACAAGGGCATAGGAAGCTAAAATAAGAGTGGATCCTGGGGGCGCACACCAGCTGTAAATGTGCTGGTGGTACAATCTTTTTTCCTGGTGGTAGATTTCCTTTAAGTGGTTGATTAGCATTTGCATTATTTAGGCACTCTGGGCACTTGGCCCTGGTCAGGCCCAAAAATACTCCAACATCCATCTAAAAAAAAAATGGCATGGATTCTTAATCCTTCACTTGGTGTCCTCGCATTGTTTCTGATACCTGGTTGGTGAATGATTGCATTATTTGGGTATTTTTATCTTTCTATTTTGTCTCCGTCCAGTTCCTCATGTCTGTCATTGCCACCACCATGCCCATACCCTGCGGTACATTCATGCCGGTGTTTGTGTTAGGTGAGTGGACCTTTGAGTAGATGATGATGTAGACAAGGAATGGAAGTTGCCCTTAATGTCCTGTAGCCTGAGGGATATTTATTGTATCTTTTTTTATACCTTTTTGCTATATTTGTATCTTTTATGTTGTTGCACAACATGACAGAACATCATATAACATCTCTCCTCCAGGGGCCGCCTTCGGGAGGATTGTTGGAGAACTGATGGCTTATCTCTTCCCCAATGGAATTCTATTTGATGGAATGATCTACAAGATACTACCGGGAGGCTATGCAGTCATTGGTAATACGTCCTGATTGGCTAATACATCTCAAGATTGTCATCCACATTCTGTCATATTTGACAGAAAAATTGTTCAGCCTGCAGCTCTCCTATGAAAATGACAGACTCCATGGTGGAGCTCCAAAGACCCTAATGTCGGCTGTGAGGGTCTGTAGGATGCTGTTGTTATACAATGTACAATGGAACTGGCAGATTCAACAATATCTATCTATCTATCTATCTATCTATCTATCTATCTATCTATCTATCTCATATCTATTTCATATCTATCTATCTATCTATCTAATATCTATCTATCTATCTATCTCATATCTATCTATCTATCTATCTCATATCTATCTCTCTCATATCTATCTCATATCTATCTATCTATCTATTCATCTATATATCTCATATCTATCTATCTCATATCTATCTATCTATCTCATATCTATCTATCTATCTATCTATCTATCTATCTATCTCATATCTATTTCATATCTATCTATCTATCTATCTAATATCTATCTATCTATCTATCTCATATCTATCTATCTATCTATCTCATATCTATCTATCTCTCTCATATCTATCTCATATCTATCTATCTATCTATTCATCTATATATCTCATATCTATCTATCTCATATCTATCTATCTATCTATCTATCTATCTATCTATCTATCTATCTATCTCATATCTATTTCATATCTATCTATCTCATATCTATCTATCTATCTAATATCTATCTCATATCTATCTATCTATCTATCTATTCATCTATATATCTCATATCTATCTATCTCATATCTATCTATTCATCTATCTATCTCATATCCAGGGGCGGACTGGCCATAAGACCCACCGGGAGAAATCCCGGTGGGCCGATTGGTTTAGGGCCGGTCCGGGGCCGGTCCTGGACTGGTGGGGCCGGTGAAAAAATAAAAACACATGAAACTCACCTCTCCGACGACCCGACGCTGCGGCCCAGCTTAATCCAGTCCGGCCGCGATGACAGCTCCGTACGGGCCGGCGTCGCACAGACCATGACGTCAGACTCTTGCCAACGTCATGGTCTGTGCAACGCCGGCCCGTACGGAGCTGTCACCGCGGCGGGACTGGATCAAGCAGGGGCGCAGCGTCGGAGAGGTGAGTTTCATGTGTTTTTATTTTTATGTACTGGGTTGGGCTGGCTGTATACCGGGGGCTGCTGTATACCGGGGGCTGCTGTATAAAGGGGTGACCGACTGGCTGTATACACTGGGGCCGGGGCTGTCAGCTGTATACACTGGGGCCGGGGCTGGCAGCTGTATACACTGGGGCAGGGGCTGGCAGCTGTATACACTGGGGCAGGGGCTGGCAGCTGTATACACTGGGGCAGGGGCTGGCAGCTGTATACACTGGGGCCGGGGCTGGCAGCTGTATACACTGGGGCAGGGGCTGGCAGCTGTATACACTGGGGCAGGGGCTGTCAGCTGTATACACTGGGGCCGGGGCTGGCAGCTGTATACACTGGGGCAGGGGCTGGCAGCTGTATACACTGGGGCAGGGGCTGTCAGCTGTATATACTGGGGCAGGGGCTGGCAGCTGTATACACTGGGGCAGGGGCTGGCGGCTGTATACACTGGGGCAGGGGCTGGCAGCTGTATACACTGGGGCAGGGGCTGACAGCTGTATACACTGGGGCAGGGGCTGGCAGCTGTATACACTGGGGTAGGGGCTGGCAGCTGTATACACTGGGGCAGGGGCTGGCAGCTGTATACACTGGGGCAGGGGCTGGCAGCTGTATACACTGGGGCAGGGGCTGGCAGCTGTATACACTGGGGCAGGGGCTGGCAGCTGTATACACTGGGGCAGGCAGCTGTATACACTGGGGCAGGGGCTGGCTGGCTATATACACGGGGGCAGGGGCTGGCAGCTGTATACACGGGGGCAGGGGCTGTCTGGCTATATACACGGGGGCAGGAGCTGTCTGGCTATATACACGGGGGCAGGGGCTGTCTGGCTATATACACGGGGGCAGGGGCTGTCTGGCTATATACACGGGGGCAGGGGCTGTCTGGCTATATACACGGGGGCAGGGGCTGTCTGGCTATATACACGGGGGCAGGGGCTGTCTGGCTATATACACGGGGGCAGGGGCTGTCTGGCTATATACACCGGGGCAGGGGCTGTCTGGCTATATACACGGGGGCAGGGGCTGTCTGGCTATATACACGGGGGCAGGGGCTGTCTGGCTATATACACGGGGGCAGGGGCTGTCTGGCTATATACACCGGGGCAGGGGCTGTCTGGCTATACATAGGGGGCAGTATTATAGTAGTTATATCCCTGTACATAGGGGGCAGTATTATAGTAGTTATATTCCTGTACATAGGGGGCAGTATTATAGTAGTTATATTCTTGTACATAGAAGGCAGTATTATAGTAGTTATATCCCTGTAAATAGGGGGCAGTATTATAGTAGTTATATTATATTCCTGTACATAGGGGGCAGTTTTATAGTAGTTATATTCTTGTACATAGGGGGCAGTATTATAGTAGTTATATTCTTGTACATAGGGGGCAGTATTATAGTAGTTATATTCTTGTACATAGGGGGCAGTATTATAGTAGTTATATTCTTGTACATAGGGGGCAGTATTATAGTAGTTTTATTCTTGTACATAGGGGGCAGTATTATAGTAGTTATATTCTTGTACATAGGGGGCAGTATTATAGTAGTTATATTCTTGTACATAGGGGAGCAGTATTATAGTAGGTATATTCCTGTACCTAGGGAGCAGTATTATAGTAGTTATATTCTTGTACATAGGGGGCAGTATTATAGTAGTTATATTCTTGTACATAGGGGGCAGTATTATAGTAGTTATATTCTTGTGCATAGGGGGCAGTATTATAGTAGTTATATTCCTGTACATAGGGGTCAGTATTATAGTAGTTATATTCTTGTACATAGGGGGGCAGTATTATAGTAGGTATATTCCTGTACCTAGGGAGCAGTATTATAGTAGTTATATTCTTGTACATAGGGGGCAGTATTATAGTAGTTATATTCTTGTACATAGGGGGCAGTATTATAGTAGTTATATTCTTGTACATAGGGGGCAGTATTATAGTAGTTATATCCCTGTACATAGGGGGCAGTATTATAGTAGTTATATTCTTGTACATAGGGGGCAGTATTATAGTAGTTATATTCTTGTACATAGAGGGCAGTATTATAGTAGTTATATTCTTGTACATAAGGGGCAGTATTATAGTAGTTATATTCTTGTACATAGGGGGCAGTATTATAGTAGTTATATCCCTGTAAATAGGGGGCAGTATTATAGTAGTTATATTATATTCCTGTACATAGGGGGCAGTTTTATAGTAGTTATATTCTTGTACATAGGGGGCAGTATTATAGTAGTTATATTCTTGTACATAGGGGGCAGTATTATAGTAGTTATATTCTTGTACATAGGGGACAGTATTATAGTAGTTATATTCTTGTACATAGCGGGCAGTATTATAGTAGTTATATTCTTGTACATAGGGGGCAGTATTATAGTAGTTTTATTCTTGTACATAGGGGGCAGTATTATAGTAGTTATATTCTTGTACATAGGGGGCAGTATTATAGTAGTTATATTCTTGTACATAGGGGGGCAGTATTATAGTAGGTATATTCCTGTACCTAGGGAGCAGTATTATAGTAGTTATATTCTTGTACATAGGGGGCAGTATTATAGTAGTTATATTCTTGTACATAGGGGGCAGTATTATAGTAGTTATATTCTTGTACATAGGGGGCAGTATTATAGTAGTTATATCCCTGTACATAGGGGGCAGTATTATAGTAGTTATATTCTTGTACATAGGGGGCAGTATTATAGTAGTTATATTCTTGTACATAGGGGGCAGTATTATAGTAGTTATATTCTTGTACATAGGGGGCAGTATTATAGTAGTTATATTCTTGTACATAGGGGGCAGTATTATAGTAGTTATATCCCTGTACATAGGGGGCAGTATTATAGTAGTTATATTCTTGTACATAGGGGGCAGTATTATAGTAGTTATATTCTTGTACATAGGGGGCAGTATTATAGTAGTTATATTCTTGTACATAGGGGGCAGTATTATAGTAGTTATATTCTTGTACATAGGGGGCAGTACTATGGTAATTACATTCTTGTTTATCAGAGAAGGTATTGTAGTATGTTTTTAGTGTACATATATGGCAGTATTAAGTTGTGTGCTCTTAAAATAGAAGCATTATTTCTCTATAAAGGAGGCAGTACGAGTCTTTCTCTGTGGTGCACATGTTGATTTAGACCATCTATACAGTTTTTATGGAGTTTAGTAATTCCACCCACATCACAAGGCCACGCCTACTTGTTTTGACCCCGCCCACAGAATGGGGCCACTTTTACAGTTTTTTCCAGGGCCACTTTAAATTCCCAGTCCGCCCCTGCTCATATCTATCTATCTATCTATCTATCTCATATCTATCTATCTATCTATCTATCTATCTCATATCTATCTATCCATCTAATATCTATCTATCTATCTAATATCTATCTATCTATCTAATACCTATCTTTTATCTATAATCTATCTATCTCTCTCAGCCAAAACTCAAAATTTGGATCAGTTGCTTCTGAGATTGACAAATACAATGTTAAAATAGAATCTATGGGCCACATTTATCACTTGTTTTTTCTGTTGTTTTTGCGCCTTTTCATTCAGGCGCACCGTTTTTGCACCATTTTTGCGACTAAACGCCAAACTAGCCGCGCAGCAAAAATAAGCAGCTTTCCCTCATCTATCTTACCAATCCAGATGTTTTGCTGCGCCTAATGATATTTATCACTTGCAACGTTTCATTTAAGAGCAAAAACGGGCGCAAAAACACTCCAGCCCGAAGGTGGCGTTATCTGAGAAGAAAGCACTGAGCCCCTTTGCAGAAGAGCTCATTTCTAGCAGCAGAGCTCAGCCAGACACTAGAACATATAATAGATACATTAGATACACTGCAGACACTGGAACATATAATAGATACATTAGATACATTACAGACAGGAGCTGCAGACTCTATTTACACTTCATCACCTTCTATTTACAAAACATTCTGCAAAACGCTGAGCTCAGAGCAAGAGCAAGAGAAGTTTGCAGAATGTTGCAGAAACTATATACTAGTGTCCCCCATGTAATTCTGCACAGTATCACCAGTGTGTCTGAGGGGGATATTGTGCTGAATTACAGGGGTGCAGCAGGAGATCAGCACTGGGGGATCCCCTCCAGGAGAAGCCCCTGCTGAGGAGGTCACTGGGTGCAGGGTGTCACACACCTGGGTGCTGCTGTGAGTGTTATCTTCATTCTGGGCTGTGGGAGAAGCAGAGAGGAGCTTGTAGCAGGATCACATGTAAGTGCCCGAATCTAACATTGCGCCTAAACTGCGCCTAAACTGTGTTAAAGTAAAGTGATTAATAAGAGGCAGGAAATTAACTTATCACAGATGGTTGTAACTTGTGATAATTTAGGCGCAACTACTACACTTAGGCGCACAAAAGTGATAAATGTGGCCCTATGTATCTTTTTGAAATGACGTCAGCCATTAGATTATCTGTGGAGATGCCTCTGCTTAGCATCAATGGGCTGTACAACACAGGGAATATATGTTATATGAGGAAAAGCTTGTTATAGTGCAATATTTCTGAGAGAATCTCTGTGTGCCGCAGAGGAAGCTGCAACATTGTAGATTGCACTGTACAAAGAAAGTTGTACTGTACATTATTGTTGGGTATATTCAGGGGCGGACTGGGAATTTAAAATGGCCCTGGAAAAAACTATAAAAGTGGCCCCATTTTATGGGCGGAGTCAAAACAAGTAGGTGTCGTCAGATAATGTGGGTGGGGTTATAACAGACAAATTGTTGGTAGATGGCCTTAATGCAAAACAAGAACATCTTTTGCTAGTAAGTGAATCTAATGTGCAAAGAATGTGACCTGTCGATCAGTAAATGATGCAAACACACAACCCGATCAGCCTTATATAACTTTCCCCTGTGCCATACATGTGCAATTCGGAGAAAGAGTAGATTGATACTGCCTCCTATGTACAGGAATATAACTACTATAATACTGCCCCCTATGTACAAGAATCTAACTACTACAATACTGCTCCCTATGTACAGGAATATAACTACTATAATACTGCTCCCTATGTACAGGAATATAACTACTATAATACTGCCCCCTGTGTACAGGAATATAACTACTATAATACTGCCCCCTATGTACAAGATTATAACTACTATAATACTGCCCCCTATGTACAAGATTATAACTACTATAATACTGCCCCCTATGTACAGGAATATAACTACTATAATACTGCCCCTTATGTACAAGAATATAACTACTATAATACTGCCCCCTATGTACAGGAATATAACTACTACAATACTGCTCCCTATGTACAGGAATATAACTACTATAATACTGCCCCCTATGTACAAGATTATAACTACTATAATACTGCCCCCTATGTACAAGATTATAACTACTATAATACTGCCCCCTATGTACAGGAATATAACTACTATAATACTGCCCCCTATGTACAGGAATATAACTACTATAATACTGCCCCCTATGTACAAGATTATAACTACTATAATACTGCCCCCTATGTACAGGAATATAACTACTATAATACTGCCCCCTATGTACAAGATTATAACTACTATAATACTGCCCCCTATGTACAGGAATATAACTACTATAATACTGCCCCCTATGTACAAGAATATAACTACTATAATACTGCCCCTATGTACAGGAATATAACTACTATAATACTGCCCCCTATGTACAAGATTATAACTACTATAATACTGCCCCCTATGTACAGGAATATAACTACTATAATACTGCCCCCTATGTACAAGATTATAACTACTATAATACTGCCCCCTATGTACAGGAATATAACTACTATAATACTGCCCCCTATGTACAAGAATATAACTACTATAATACTGCCCCTATGTACAGGAATATAACTACTATAATACTGCCCCCTATGTACAAGATTATAACTACTATAATACTGCCCCTATGTACAAGATTATAACTACTATAATACTGCCCCTATGTACAGGGATATAACTACTTTAATAAGACATATATACACAGAATCGAACACAGAAAAAATCCGTATTTATCATATACAGCTACAGAAAACACATGAGATCCTCACCTATTGCATCCAGTGACATCAGGTGACGTCTCCTCGGATTGTTCTCGTTCCTCATCTTCTCCATTAGTTCCACCATCTCCTTGTCTCTTCCTCCAGGTACACAGCTTTCCTGCAGAGTTTACCACACAGACGTCTTATGTTCTGCACTTTCCCATTGTCCCTTCTTCTGCTACCACCAATACTGTGCCCTAAATACTGTAATAGAGCCCCCTGAAATATTAGTACCACACAAATAGTGCCCCATAATGTAACACACTGTAATGGTAAGGATAATTTATTTCTTCTTTCTCTCCTTTAAACCCCTTAACCCCCCCACCACGCCACCCCAGTATGGATAGAGCTCCTACTATGACCCAGTCATAAAATTAATGCCCCCAGCCTGCCTCAGAAAAAGAATCAATGCCCCCAGCCTACCCCAGACATAGAATTAATGGCCCCAGCCATAGAATTAATGGTCCCAGCCTACCCCAGACATAGAACTAATGGCCCCAGCCTACCCCAGACATAGAATTAATGACCCCAGCCTACCCCAGACATAGAATTAATGGCCCCAGCCTACCCCAGACATAGAATTAATGGCCCCAGCCTACCCCAGAAATAGAATTTATTCCCCCAGCCTAAACCAAACATAGAATTAATAGCCCTAGCCTACCCCAGAAATAGAATTCATGGCCCCAGCTTACCCCGGACATAGAATTTATGCCCCCAGCCTACCCCAGACATAGAATTAATGGCCCCAGCCTACTCCAGAAATAGAATTATGACCCTAGCCTACCCCAAACATAGAATTAATGATCCCAGCCTGCCCCAGACATTGAATAATGTGCCCAGCCCGCCCCAGAAATAGAATTAATGGCCCCAGCCTACCCCAGACATAGAATTTATGCCCCCAGTCTACCCCAGACATTGAATAATGTGCCCAGCCCGCCCCAGACATATAATTAATGCCCCATGCTTGCCCGACATAGAATAATGTGCCCAGCCCGCCCCAGAAATATAATTAATGCCCCCTGTCTGCCCCAGACATATAATTAATACCCCCTGCAAGCCCCAGACATGGGATAATGCCCCGCCCCAGACATGTAATTAATGCCCCCTGCCAGCCCCAGATATAGAATAATGTCCCCCCCTGCCCCAGACATATAATTAATGCCCCTGCCTGCCCCAGACATAGAATAATGCACCCCCCCCACCCCAGACATATAATTGATGCCCCCTGCCAGCCCCATATATAGAATAATGTTCCCCCCGCCCCAGACATATAATTGATGCCCCCTGCCAGCCCCAGACATAGAATAATGCCCCCCCCCGCCCCAGACATATAATTAATGCCCCTGCCTGCCCCAGATATCAATAATGCCCCCCCCAGACATATAATTAATGTCCCTGCCTGCCCCAGATATCAGTAATGCCCCCTGCCAGCCCCAGATATCAGTAATGCCCCCTGCCTGCCCCAGATATCAGTAATGCCCCCTGCCAGCCACAGATATCAATAATGCCCCCTGCCAGCCCAATATATCAATAATGCTCCCTACCCATACATAGAATTTATGCCGTCTGCCAGCTCCACATAGATAGAATAATGCCCTCCATTCTATCATTCAAAAAAAAAACAAAAAAAACATAATACTCACCTCTGGCGCAGGTTCCATCCTGTCTTCCCTCGGTCTTCGCCGGTAGCTTGGTGTAGAGGCGCGGGATAGTGACGTCACTGCTCCGCGCCTCCACACCAAGCCGCGGAGCTGCAGGGAGGGCCGGACAGCTGACATGTGGTGAGTGTCAGCCTCCTCCAGGCTACACAGGTCGCGCAATGACGTCAATTGCGCGACCTGTGTAGCTGCGGGTATACACAGACGCAGAAGCAGCGGTGCTGCGCTGCGTCTGTGTAGCGATTAATAGTACCTGCATCGTACGATCGTACGATGCAGGTACTATAGGTCAAATCAAAAGTTGAAAGGGGGGAGTACGGACCGGCCCCGGACCAGCTCCGGACAGGCCCCAGACTGGCCCAGGACCGACCGGCCCACCGGGAAAATTCCCGGTGGGTACAATGGCCAGTCCGCCCCTGGGTATATTGTACTGTGTATTGTTGTTGGGTAGGTTGTACTGTGTATTGTTGTTGGGTAGGTTGTACTGTGTATTGTTGGGTATATTGTACTGTGTATTGTTGCTGGGTAGGTTGTACTGTGTATTATTGTTGCTGGGTAGGTTGTACTGTGTATCATGGTTGGGTAGGTAGTACTGTGTATCATGGTTGGGTAGGTATTACTGTGTATTGTTGGGTAGGTTGTACTGTGTATTGTTTCTGGGTAGGTATTACTGTGTATTGTTGGGTAGGTTGTACTGTGTATTGTTTCTGGGTAGGTATTACTGTGTATTATTGATGGGTAGGTTGTACTGTGTATTATTGATGGGTAGGTTGTACAGCGTATTGTTGTTGGGTAGGTTGTACTGTGTATTGTTGGGTAGGTTGTACTGTATATTGTTGCTGGGTAGGTTGTACTGTGTATTGTTGTTGGGTAGGTTGTACTGTGTATTGTTGATGAATAGGTTGTACTGCGTATTGTTGATGGGTAGGTTGTACTGTGTATTGTTGGGTAGGTTGTACTGTGTATTGTTTCTTGGTAGGTTGTACTGTGTTTTATTGTTGGGTAGGTTGTACTGTGTATTGTTGGGTAGGTTGTACTGTGTATTATTGTTGGGTAGGTTGTACTGTGTATTATTGTTGGGTAGGTTGTACTGTGTATTGTTTCTTGGTAGGTTGTACTGTGTATTATTGTTGGGTAGGTTGTACTGTGTATTGTTTCTTGGTAGGTTGTACTGTGTATTATTGATGGGTAGGTATTACTGTGTATTGTTGTTGGGTAGGTTGTACTGTGTATTGTTTCTTGGTAGGTTGTACTGTGTATTATTGTTGGGTAGGTTGTACTGTGTATTGTTGGGTAGGTTGTACTGTGTATTGTTGGGTAGGTTGTACTGTGTATTGTTGGGTAGGTTGTACTGTGTATTGTTGTTGGGTAGGTTGTACTGTGTATTGTTGGGTAGGTTGTACTGTGTATTGTTGATGGGTAGGTTGTACTGTGTATTGTTTCTTGGTAGGTTGTACTGTGTATTATTGTTGGGTAGGTTGTACTGTGTATTGTTGGGTAGGTTGTACTGTGTATTACTGATGGGTAGGTTGTACTGTGTATTACTGATGGGTAGGTTGTACTGTGTATTATTGTTGGGTAGGTTGTACTGTGTATTATTGTTGGGTAGGTTGTACTGTGTATTATTGTTGGGTAGGTTGTACTGTGTATTATTGTTGGGTAGGTTGTACTGTGTATTATTGTTGGGTAGGTTGTACTGTGTATTGTTTCTGGGTAGGTTGTACTGTGTATTGTTGGGTAGGTTGTACTGTCTATTGTTTCTTGGTAGGTTGTACTGTGTATTGTTGGGTTGGTTGTACTGTGTATTGTTGGGTTGGTTGTACTGTGTATTGTTGGGTAGGTTGTACTGTGTATTATTGTTGGGTAGGTTGTACTTTTTATTATTGCTGGGTAGGTTGTACTGTGTATTGTTGGGTATGTTGTACTGTGTATTGTTGGGTATGTTGTACTGTGTATTGTTGGGTATGTTGTACTGTGTATTGTTGGGTATGTTGTACTGTGTATTACTGATGGGTAGGTTGTACTGTGTATTGTTGGGTAGGTTGTACTGTGTATTGTTGGGTAGGTTGTACGGTGTATTGTTGGGTAGGTTGTACTGTGTATTACTGATGGGTAGGTTGTACTGTGTATTACTGATGGGTAGGTTGTACTGTGTATTGTTGGGTAGGTTGTACTGTGTATTACTGATGGGTAGGTTGTACTGTGTATTGTTGGGTAGGTTGTACTGTGTATTGTTGGGTAGGTTGTACTGTGTATTATTGTTGGGTAGGTTGTACTGTGTATTACTGATGGGTAGGTTGTACTGTGTATTGTTGGGTAGGTTGTACTGTGTATTATTGTTGGGTAGGTTGTACTGTGTATTATTGTTGGGTAGGTTGTACTGTGTATTACTGATGGGTAGGTTGTACTGTGTATTGTTGGGTAGGTTGTACTGTGTATTGTTGGGTAGGTTGTACTGTGTATTATTGATGGGTAGGTTGTACTGTGTATTGTTGGGTATGTTGTACTGTGTATTACTGATGGGTAGGTTGTACTGTGTATTATTGCTGGGTAGGTTGTACTGTGTATTGTTGATGGGTAGGTTGTACTTTTTATTATTGCTGGGTAGGTTGTACTGTGTATTGTTTATGTGTAGGTATTACTGTGTATTACTGATGGGTAGGTTGTACTATGTATTGTTTCTGGGGTAGGTTGTACTGTGTATTACTGATAGGTAGGTTTCTGCAGGAGGCTCCATACTGCCAGTGTGCGCTTTGCTGTCGGATCTCTGACTGCGGACACTGATCCAGGACATTCCCATACCTTCCATATTGTTGCGTTGCAGTAGCTAATGTACTCTCGCCTCCATGCTGACGCTTTCCTCCTGACTGTCTCCTAGGTGCGGCTGCGCTGACAGGGGCTGTCACGCACACCGTCTCCACCGCTGTCATCTGTTTTGAGTTGACGGGTCAGATCTCTCATATCCTCCCGATGCTCATCTCCGTCATCATGGCCAATGTGGTGGCCCAGAACCTGCAGCCCAGTCTCTACGATTCCATCATCCAGATCAAGAGACTGCCGTACCTCCCCGACCTGTCCTCGTGTCACGTCAGGTGGGATACAACACGTGGAGTGCAGAGAGTATCTGTGTACTGCCCGTCTGCTATGCAGTATTATACTCCAGAGCTGTAATCTCACCTAAGCTCACATCTCCCAGAGGTCTCTGCTTGTCCAGTATCTGCACAGAGTTGCCCCTAGTGCCCCAGTTTCTTTCGTTTGGTTTATACTAGGGAGGGTTGGTATGTAGATAAATTTTGCTTTTAAAGAGGATCTGTCAGGAGGATTTGGGGATCAAGCTGCAGACTGCCTGTAGGAGGTATCAAAAGAGGCTGCTAGGGCGTGGAGTAACCGTAGCTCCCTCTCCACGGCGTGGCTACTCCATGCACCAGTAGCCTCGAAAGAAAATCTGCATATTTATAAAATGAACTTTATATATATCTGGGATATATTCAAAGAGCATCGGCTGGTCCATGATGGTAGGTTTAGGTTCCCTTTAATTTTAGACAATGGTTAGCAGGTGATCGGTCTGGGGCAATTGCAACTCTGGTCAGGGCAACAGTACTTACCCTCATAAGATAAGTGACCCCGTACCTACAGTGCCCTGGTTACAGTTCTGTATGTGTCCCTGTAATCTCCCACTCACAAGGTCACATCTAGTGCCGCCATACGGTGTCTCATTATACCGTCTGCCGGCTTTGACTTTCTAGAAAGTAGTTATTGTGCGGCGGTGGAGTCCCGGGGGGCTCGGGTCCGATAATTAGATGATTCCCGGGGGCTTCCAGGCTGACTCTAGGATTTGTTTTATCTGTGCCTATAAATACTCCCTGGGATCTTCTGCCGGATATCGGATCCTGTCATGGAATGCAGCGGGGTTTGTCGACTTGCAAAAATCTTAAAGAGACAGAAGAATTTTTGCAAATTCTTAAAGGGGCGTTAACAATTTATGGCAAAAAAAATGACTTCAAGTGAAAGCAGCATGATCATTTTGCTTAGGAAAGATCTCTAGGATGATAAACACTTAGGGGCAGATTTACTTACCCGGTCCGTTCGCGATCCAGCGGCGCGTTCTCTGCGCTGGATTCGGGTCCGGCCGGGATTCATCAAGGCAGTTCCTCCGACGTCCACCAGGTGTCGCTGCTGCGCTGAAGAGCATCAGAACGCACTGGAGTTCACCGAGCCATCGCTGAACTTCCCTGAAATGCACTGAAGTTCACGATCCTATCCTGGATGAAGGTGAGTGCAAGCTCCGCGACACAATTTCCTTTTTTAAATGCGGCGGTTTTTCCGAATCCATTGGGTTTTCGTTCGGCCACGCCCCCCGATTTCCGTCGCGTGCATGCCAGCGCCGATGCGCCACAATCCGATCGCGTGCGGCAAAATCCCAGGGCAATTCAGGTACAATCGGCGCAAATCGGAAATATTCGGGTAACACGTCGGGAAAACACGAATCGGGCCCTTAGTAAATGACCCCCTTAGAGTTAGGAGAAGTAGAAGAGAATCCTGATATTTTTGTAACTTTGAGACTTTCCATCTCATCCCAGCTTTTTGTTTCTGCAGTAAATACAACATCTTCGTGGAGGATATCATGGTGAGGGGAATACATTACGTGTCTTCTCACTGCACTTATAAAGATCTTCTGAACGTCCTGAAGACCTGCTCCCATAAAACGCTGCCCCTTGTGGAGTCCCGTGGTAAGACAACTTTATTTAAAAACTTTTTAAGAGGTTTTGTTCATTTCATGTTCGTTTCATGTTGCAGAACGGAGAAGCTACACAGATATCAGAAAGCATCTGTGACACCAGAGATGTTGTACTGTAGGAACTTAGTTGCATTCAGGATTAAAGACCTTCATTGGGGCTTTATTTTAGGTTAATTTTAAATTTAGTCAAAATTTTGTAAAATCTCTATCATGACTGGGCACAGACTAAGGAGGGGAGGGGTTTGTATCAAGTTTTTGATTGTTCCCCTTCCCAACGCTTCCAATACTATGTTCCCTTCTCGTAGAATCGATGGTTCTTCTGGGATCTATCGAGAGATCAGAGATTTCAGATTTATTGGACAGAATCTTAAGTAAGGAGAGAAGACTCCGCATGTCCTCACCCCCATACAAGGGACAAAGGACAAAAGGATTCGAAGGCAAGCGAGATTCCTTCAAATATGTGGATGAAGAGGAGATGGGAGTTGACGAGGAGGAAAAGAAAGAGGTGAGGAGAAAAGTAAACGTTTTCAAAAACATCAACATTGTATGATTTGGGATTCAACGATGACCACTCCAGGACTTGGATATGGATATGGATGGGTATTTTTGGCCATTTATTGTAAACTCACTAACTTTTCCAAATATTTGTTTCTGCCAAATTAACAGGTCTATAGTGATCATTAATAAAAAAAACTTAAAAAAAAAAAAAATCCAGATTGGTTGGAACCACATAAAGTACAGACAAATTGTCCTACCTTCTAAAGATCCCTTCACTCTGGTAATGCAGATCCAGTCCCTGGAGCTTCTGATGTTTATCTTAGTAACAGTTCTCGTGATGACTAAGGGAATCACTGGCCTTTGTAGTAACGTGTGCTTGGATGACATGTGGCCAGTGAGGCCAGTGGATGTCTGAGCATCACCTGAAGTGTCACAATGAGGTCATCACAAACCCCAAGGAACAAAATACACTGGTCTGAGGGGACTGATAGGAAATAAGACATTTGTGAAAAGCGCCAGACAACCCCTTTAAGGTGGCCTTGCATTTGTAGTAACTGCTGAGTAGAGCCTCCATTGGATAGACAGCTATTTCTCCCATGACCACATTCATACAGTGGGTACGGAAAGTATTAAGACCTAACTTTTTCACTCTTTGTTTCATTGCAGCCAATTATTTTTGGTAATTTATTAAACAAGAAAAACATGGCCATAAGTATTCAGCCCCCGGTGATAAGTATTCAGCCCCCGGTGATAAGTATTCAGCCCCCGGTGATAAGTATTCAGCCCCCAGTGATAAGTATTCAACCCCCGGTGATAAGTATTCAGCCCCCGGTGATAAGTATTCAGCCCCCGGTGATAAGTATTCAGCTCCTGGTGATAAGTATTCAGCCCCCGGTGATCAGTATTCAGCTCCTGGTGATAAGTATTCAGCCCCCGGTGATAAGTATTCAGCCCCCGGTGATAAGTATTCAGCCCCCAGTGATAAGTATTCAGCCCCCGGTGATAAGTATTCAGCCCCCGGTGATAAGTATTCAGCCCCCGGTGATAAGTATTCAGCCCCCGGTGATAAGTATTCAGCCCCCGGTGATAAGTATTCAGCCCCCGGTGATAAGTATTCAGCCCCTGGTGATAAGTATTCAGCCCCCGGTGATAAGTATTCAGCCCCTGGTGATAAGTATTCAGCCCCCGGTGATATGTATTCAGCCCCCAGTGATAAGTATTCAGCCCCCGGTGATAAGTATTCAGCCCCTGGTGATAAGTATTCAGCCCCTGGTGATAAGTATTCAGCCCCTGGTGATAAGTATTCAGCCCCAGGTGATAAGTATTCAGCCCCCGGTGATAAGTATTCAGCCCCTGGTGATAAGTATTCAGCCCCTGGTGATAAGTATTCAGCCCCTGGTGATAAGTATTCAGCTCCTGGTGATAAGTATTCAGCTCCCGGTGATAAGTATTCAGCCACTGGTGATAAGTATTCAGCCCCTGGTGATAAGTATTCAGCCCCCGGTGATAAGTATTCAGCCCCCGGTGATAAGTATTCAGCCCCTGGTGATAAGTATTCAGCCCCCGGGGATAAGTATTCAGCCCCTGGTGATAAGTATTCAGCCCCTGGTGATAAGTATTCAGCCCCTGGTGATAAGTATTCAGCCCCTGGTGATAAGTATTCAGCCCCCGGTGATAAGTATTCGGCCCCCGGTGATGAGTATTCGGCCCCTGGTGATAAGTATTCAGCTCCCGGTGATAAGTATTCATCCCCTGGTGATAAGTATTCAGCCCCTGGTGATAAGTATTCAGCTCCTGGTGATAAGTATTCAGCCACTGGTGATAAGTATTCAGCCCCCGGTGATAAGTATTCAGTCCCTGGTGATAAGTATTCAGCCCCTGGTGATAAGTATTCAGCCCCTGGTAATAAGTATTCAGCCCCTGGTGATGAGTATTCAGCTCCTGGTGATAAGTATTCAGCCACTGGTGATAAGTATTCAGCCCCCGGTGATAAGTATTCAGCCCCTGGTGATAAGTATTCAGCCCCCGGTGATAAGTATTCAGCCCCTGGTGATGAGTATTCAGCTCCTGGTGATAAGTATTCAGCTCCTGGTGATAAGTATTCAGCCCCCGGTGATAAGTATTCAACCCCTCCGGTGATAAGTATTCGGCCCCCGGTGATAAGTATTCAGTCCCTGGTGATAAGTATTCAGCCCCTGGTGATAAGTATTCAGCCCCTGGTGATAAGTATTCAGTCCCCGGTGGTAAGTATTCAGCCCCCGGTGATAAGTATTCAGCCCCTGGTGATAAGTATTCAGCTCCTGGTGATAAGTATTCAGCCCCTGGTGATAAGTATTCAGCCCCCGGTGATAAGTATTCAGCCCCTGGTGATAAGTATTCAGCCCCTGGTGATAAGTATTCAGCCCCCGATGATAAGTATTCTGCCCCAGGTGATAAGTATTCAGCCCCCGGTGATAAGTATTCAGCCCCCGGTGATAAGTATTCAGGCCCTGGTGATATGTATTCAGTCCCTGGTGATAAGTTTTCAGCTCCTGGTGATAAGTATTCAGGCCCTGGTGATATGTATTCAGTCCCTGGTGATAAGTATTCAGCTCCTGGTGATAAGTATTCAGGCCCTGGTGATAAGTATTCAGCCCCCGGTGATAAGTATTCAGCCCCCGGTGATAAGTATTCAGTCCCTGGTGATAAGTATTCAGCCCCTGGTGATAAGTATTCAGCCCCCGGTGATAAGTATTCTGCCCCAGGTGATAAGTATTCAGCCCCCAGTGATAAGTATTCAGCCCCCGGGGATAAGTATTCAGCCCCTGGTGATAAGTATTCAGCCCCCAGTGATAAGTATTCAGCCCCCGGTGATAAGTAATCAGCCCCCGGTGATAAGTATTCAGCCCCCGGTGATAAGTATTCAGCCCCCGGTGATAAGTATTCAGCTCCTGGTGATAAGTATTCAGCTCCTGGTGATAAGTATTCAGCCCCTGGTGATAAGTATTCAGCTCCTGGTGATAAGTATTCAGCCCCTGGTGATGAGTATTCAGCCCCCGGTGATAAGTATTCAGCCACTGGTGATAAGTATTCAGCCCCTGGTGATAAGTATTCAGCCCATGGTGATAAGAATTCAGCCCCCGGTGATAAGTATTTAGCCCTGGGTGATAAGTTTTTAGCTCCTGGTGATGAGTATTCAGCCCCCGGTGATAAGTATTCAGCCCCCGGTGATAAGTATTCAGCTCCTGGTGATAAGTATTCGGCCCCCGGTGATAAGTATTCAGCCCCCGGTGATAAGTATTCAGCCCCTGGTGATAAGTATTCAGCTCCCGGTGATAAGTATTCAGCCACTGGTGATAAGTATTCAGCCACCGGGGATAAGTATTCAGCCCCCGGTGATAAGTATTCAGCCCCTGGTGATGAGTATTCAGCCCCCGGTGATAAGTATTCAGTCCCTGGTGATAAGTATTCAGCCCCCGGTGATAAGTATTCAGCCCCTGGTGATAAGTATTCACCCCCCTGGTGATAAGTATTCAGCCCCTGGTGATAAGTATTCAGCCCCTGGTGATAAGTATTCAGCTCCCGGTGATAAGTATTCAGCCCCCGGTGATGAGTATTCAGCCCCTGGTGATAAGTATTCAGCCCCAGGTGATAAGTATTCAGCCCCCGGTGATGAGTATTCAGCCCCCGGTGATGAGTATTCAGCCCCTGGTGATGAGTATTCAGCCCCTGGTGATAAGTATTCAGCCCCTGGTGATAAGTATTCGGCCCCTGGTGACAAGAATTCAGCCCCCGGTGATAAGTATTTAGCCCCGGGTGATAAGTATTCAGCCCCTGGTGATAAGTATTCAGCCCCCGGTGATAAGTATTCAGCTCCTGGTGATAAGTATTCAGCCCCCGGTGATAAGTATTCAGCCCCCGGTGATAAGTATTCAGCCCCTGGTGATAAGTATTCAGCCCCCGGTGATAAGTATTCAGCTCCTGGTGATAAGTATTCAGCCCCCGGTGATAAGTATTCAGCCCCCGGTGATAAGTATTCAGCTCCTGGTGATAAGTATTCAGCCCCTGGTGATAAGTATTCAGCCCCCGGTGATAAGAATTCAGCCCCTGGTGATAAGTATTCAGCCCCTGGTGATAAGAATTCAGCCCCTGGTGATAAGTATTCAGCCCCTGGTGATAAGTATTCAGCCCCCGGTGATAAGTATTCAGCTCCCGGTGATAAGTATTTAGCCACCGGTGATAAGTATTCAGCCATCGGGGATAAGTATTCAGCCACCGGGGATAAGTATTCAGCCCCCGGTGATAAGTATTCAGCCCCCGGTGATAAGTATTCAGCCCCCGGTGATAAGTATTCAGCCACTGGTGATAAGTATTCAGCCCCTGGTGATAAGTATTCAGCCCATGGTGATAAGAATTCAGCCCCCGGTGATAAGTATTTAGCCCTGGGTGATAAGTTTTTAGCTCCTGGTGATGAGTATTCAGCCCCCGGTGATAAGTATTCAGCCCCCGGTGATAAGTATTCAGCTCCTGGTGATAAGTATTCGGCCCCCGGTGATAAGTATTCAGCCCCCGGTGATAAGTATTCAGCCCCTGGTGATAAGTATTCAGCTCCCGGTGATAAGTATTCAGCCACTGGTGATAAGTATTCAGCCACCGGGGATAAGTATTCAGCCCCCGGTGATAAGTATTCAGCCCCTGGTGATGAGTATTCAGCCCCCGGTGATAAGTATTCAGTCCCTGGTGATAAGTATTCAGCCCCCGGTGATAAGTATTCAGCCCCTGGTGATAAGTATTCACCCCCCTGGTGATAAGTATTCAGCCCCTGGTGATAAGTATTCAGCCCCTGGTGATAAGTATTCAGCTCCCGGTGATAAGTATTCAGCCCCCGGTGATGAGTATTCAGCCCCTGGTGATAAGTATTCAGCCCCAGGTGATAAGTATTCAGCCCCCGGTGATGAGTATTCAGCCCCCGGTGATGAGTATTCAGCCCCTGGTGATGAGTATTCAGCCCCTGGTGATAAGTATTCAGCCCCTGGTGATAAGTATTCGGCCCCTGGTGACAAGAATTCAGCCCCCGGTGATAAGTATTTAGCCCCGGGTGATAAGTATTCAGCCCCTGGTGATAAGTATTCAGCCCCCGGTGATAAGTATTCAGCTCCTGGTGATAAGTATTCAGCCCCCGGTGATAAGTATTCAGCCCCCGGTGATAAGTATTCAGCCCCTGGTGATAAGTATTCAGCCCCCGGTGATAAGTATTCAGCTCCTGGTGATAAGTATTCAGCCCCCGGTGATAAGTATTCAGCCCCCGGTGATAAGTATTCAGCTCCTGGTGATAAGTATTCAGCCCCTGGTGATAAGTATTCAGCCCCCGGTGATAAGAATTCAGCCCCTGGTGATAAGTATTCAGCCCCTGGTGATAAGAATTCAGCCCCTGGTGATAAGTATTCAGCCCCTGGTGATAAGTATTCAGCCCCCGGTGATAAGTATTCAGCTCCCGGTGATAAGTATTTAGCCACCGGTGATAAGTATTCAGCCATCGGGGATAAGTATTCAGCCACCGGGGATAAGTATTCAGCCCCCGGTGATAAGTATTCAGCCCCCGGTGATAAGTATTCAGCCCCCGGTGATAAGTATTCAGCTCCTGGTGATGAGTATTCAGCCCCTGGTGATAAGTATTCAGCTCCCGGTGATAAGTATTCATCCCCTGGTGATAAGTATTCAGCCCCTGGTGATAAGTATTCAGCTCCTGGTGATAAGTATTCAGCCACTGGTGATAAGTATTCAGCCCCCGGTGATAAGTATTCAGTCCCTGGTGATAAGTATTCAGCCCCTGGTGATAAGTATTCAGCCCCTGGTGATAAGTATTCAGCCCCTGGTAATAAGTATTCAGCCCCTGGTGATGAGTATTCAGCTCCTGGTGATAAGTATTCAGCCCCCGGTGATAAGTATTCAGCCCCTGGTGATAAGTATTCAGCCCCCGGTGATAAGTATTCAACCCCTGGTGATGAGTATTCAGCTCCTGGTGATAAGTATTCAGCACCTGGTGATAAGTATTCAGCCCCCGGTGATAAGTATTCAGCCCCCCGGTGATAAGTATTCGGCCCCCGGTGATAAGTATTCAGTCCCTGGTGATAAGTATTCAGCCCCTGGTGATAAGTATTCAGCCCCTGGTGATAAGTATTCAGTCCCCGGTGGTAAGTATTCAGCCCCCGGTGATAAGTATTCAGCCCCTGGTGATAAGTATTCAGCTCCTGGTGATAAGTATTCAGCCCCTGGTGATAAGTATTCAGCCCCCGGTGATAAGTATTCAGCCCCTGGTGATAAGTATTCAGCCCCTGGTGATAAGTATTCAGCCCCCGATGATAAGTATTCTGCCCCAGGTGATAAGTATTCAGCCCCCAGTGATAAGTATTCAGTCCCTGGTGATAAGTATTCAGCCCCTGGTGATAAGTATTCAGCCCCTGGTGATAAGTATTCAGCCCCTGGTGATAAGTATTCAGCCCCCGGTGATAAGTATTCAGTCCCTGGTGATAAGTATTCAGCCCCTGGTGATAAGTATTTAGCCCCCGGTGATAAGTATTCTGCTCCTGGTGATAAGTATTCAGCTCCTGGTGATAAGTATTCAGCCCCTGGTGATAAGTTTTCAGCTCCTGGTGATAAGTATTCAGGCCCTGGTGATATGTATTCAGTCCCTGGTGATAAGTATTCAGCTCCTGGTGATAAGTATTCAGGCCCTGGTGATAAGTATTCAGCCCCCGGTGATAAGTATTCAGCCCCCGGTGATAAGTATTCAGTCCCTGGTGATAAGTATTCAGCCCCTGGTGATAAGTATTCAGCCCCCGGTGATAAGTATTCTGCCCCAGGTGATAAGTATTCAGCCCCCAGTGATAAGTATTCAGCCCCCGGGGATAAGTATTCAGCCCCTGGTGATAAGTATTCAGCCCCCGGTGATAAGTATTCAGCCCCCGGTGATAAGTAATCAGCCCCCGGTGATAAGTATTCAGCCCCCGGTGATAAGTATTCAGCCCCTGGTGATAAGTATTCAGCTCCTGGTGATAAGTATTCAGCTCCTGGTGATAAGTATTCAGCCCCTGGTGATAAGTATTCAGCTCCTGGTGATAAGTATTCAGCCCCTGGTGATGAGTATTCAGCCCCCGGTGATAAGTATTCAGCCCCTGGTGATAAGTATTCAGCCCCCGGTGATAAGTATTCAGCCCCTGGTGATGAGTATTCAGCTCCCGGTGATAAGTATTCAGCCCCCGGTGATAAGTATTCAGCCCCCGGTGATAAGTATTCAGCCCCTGGTGATAAGTATTCAGCCCCCGGTGATAAGTATTCAGCCCCTGGTGATAAGAATTCAGCCCCCGGTGATAAGTATTTAGCCCCCGGTGATAAGTATTTAGCCCCGGGTGATAAGTATTCAGCCCCCGGTGATAAGTATTCAGCTCCTGGTGATAAGAATTCAGCCCCTGGTGATAAGTATTCAGCCCCTGGTGATAAGTATTCAGCCCCCGGTGATAAGTATTCAGCCCCCGGTGATAAGTATTTAGCCCCGGGTGATAAGTATTTAGCTCCTGGTGATGAGTATTCAGCCCCCGGTGATAAGTATTCAGCCCCCGGGGATAAGTATTCAGCCCCCGGTGATAAGTATTCAGCCCCCGGTGATGAGTATTCAGCCCCCGGTGATAAGTATTCAGCTCCCAGTGATAAGTATTCAGTCCCTGGTGATAAGTATTCAGCCCCCGGTGATAAGTATTCAGCCCCTGGTGATAAGTATTCACTCCCCTGGTGATAAGTATTCAGCCCCTGGTGATAAGTATTCAGCCCCTGGTGATAAGTATTCAGCCCCAGGTGATAAGTATTCAGCCCCAGTGATAAGAATTCAGCCCCCGGTGATGAGTATTCAGTCCCCGGTGATAAGTATTTAGCCCCGGGTGATAAGTATTCAGCCCCCGGTGATAAGTATTCAGCCACTGGTGATAAGTATTCAGCCCCTGGTGATAAGTATTCAGCCCATGGTGATAAGAATTCAGCCCCCGGTGATAAGTATTTAGCCCCCGGTGATAAGTATTCAGCCCCCGGTGATAAGTATTCAGCTCCCGGTGATAAGTATTCAGCCACTGGTGATAAGTATTCAGCCCCTGGTGATAAGTATTCAGCCCATGGGGATAAGAATTCAGCCCCCGGTGATAAGTATTCAGCCCCCGGTGATAAGTATTCAGCTCCCGGTGATAAGTATTCAGCCACTGGTGATAAGTATTCAGCCCCTGGTGATAAGTATTCAGCCCATGGGGATAAGAATTCAGCCCCCGGTGATAAGTATTTAGCCCTGGGTGATAAGTTTTTAGCTCCTGGTGATGAGTATTCAGCCCCCGGTGATAAGTATTCAGCCCCCGGTGATAAGTATTCAGCTCCTGGTGATAAGTATTCCGCCCCCGGTGATAAGTATTCAGCCCCCGGTGATAAGTATTCAGCTCCCGGTGATAAGTATTCAGCCACTGGTGATAAGTATTCAGCCACCGGGGATAAGTATTCAGCCCCCGGTGATAAGTATTCAGCCCCTGGTGATGAGTATTCAGCCCCCGGTGATAAGTATTCAGTCCCTGGTGATAAGTATTCAGCCCCCGGTGATAAGTATTCAGCCCCTGGTGATAAGTATTCACCCCCCTGGTGATAAGTATTCAGCCCCTGGTGATAAGTATTCAGCCCCTGGTGATAAGTATTCAGCTCCCGGTGATAAGTATTCAGCCCCCGGTGATGAGTATTCAGCCCCTGGTGATAAGTATTCAGCCCCAGGTGATAAGTATTCAGCCCCCGGTGATGAGTATTCAGCCCCCGGTGATGAGTATTCAGCCCCTGGTGATGAGTATTCAGCCCCTGGTGATAAGTATTCAGCCCCTGGTGATAAGTATTCGGCCCCTGGTGACAAGAATTCAGCCCCCGGTGATAAGTATTTAGCCCCGGGTGATAAGTATTCAGCCCCTGGTGATAAGTATTCAGCCCCCGGTGATAAGTATTCAGCTCCTGGTGATAAGTATTCAGCCACCGGGGATAAGTATTCAGCCCCCGGTGATAAGTATTCAGCCCCTGGTGATAAGTATTCAGCCCCCGGTGATAAGTATTCAGCCCCCGGTGATAAGTATTCAGCCCCCGGTGATAAGTATTCAGCCCCCGGTGATAAGTATTCAGCCCCTGGTGATAAGTATTCAGCCCCCGGTGATAAGTATTCAGCCCCCGGTGATACGTATTCAGCCCTTGGTGATGAGTATTCAGCCCCTGGTGATAAGTATTCAGCTCCTGGTGATAAGTATTCAGCCCCCGGTGATAAGTATTCAGCCCCCGGTGATAAGTATTCAGCCCCCGGTGATAAGTATTCAGCCCCCGGTGATAAGTATTCAGCTCCTGGTGATGAGTATTCAGCCCCTGCTGATAAGAATTCAGCCCCCGGTGATAAGTATTCAGCCCCCGGTGATACGTATTCAGCCCCCGGTGATAAGTATTCAGCCCCTGGTGATAAGTATTCAGCCCCTGGTGATAAGTATTCAGCCCCCGGTGATAAGTATTCAGCCCCCGGTGATAAGTATTCAGTCCCCGGTGATAAGTATTCAGCCCCTGGTGATAAGTATTCAGCCCCCGGTGATAAGTATTCAGCTCCTGGTGATAAGTATTCAGCCCCCGGTGATAAGTATTCAGCCCCCGGTGATAAGTATTCAGCCCCTGGTGATAAGTATTCAGCCCCCGGTGATAAGTATTCAGCCCCCGGTGATAAGTATTCAGCCCCCGGTGATAAGTATTCAGCCCCTGGTGATAAGTATTCAGCCCCCGGTGATAAGAATTCAGCCCCTGGTGATAAGTATTCAGCCCCTGGTGATAAGAATTCAGCCCCTGGTGATAAGTATTCAGCCCCTGGTGATAAGTATTCAGCCCCCGGTGATAAGTATTCAGCCCCCGGTGATAAGTATTCAGCCCCTGGTGATAAGTATTCAGCCCCCGGTGATAAGTATTCAGCTCCTGGTGATAAGTATTCAGCCCCCGGTGATAAGTATTCAGCCCCCGGTGATAAGTATTCAGCTCCTGGTGATAAGTATTCAGCCCCTGGTGATAAGTATTCAGCCCCCGGTGATAAGAATTCAGCCCCTGGTGATAAGTATTCAGCCCCTGATGATAAGAATTCAGCCCCTGGTGATAAGTATTCAGCCCCTGGTGATAAGTATTCAGCCCCCGGTGATAAGTATTCAGCCCCCGGTGATAAGTATTCAGCCCCCGGTGATAAGTATTCAGCCACCGGTGATAAGTATTCAGCCATCGGGGATAAGTATTCAGCCACCGGGGATAAGTATTCAGCCCCCGGTGATAAGTATTCAGCCCCCGGTGATAAGTATTCAGCCCCTGGTGATAAGTATTCAGCCCCCGGTGATAAGTATTCAGCCCCCGGTGATACGTATTCAGCCCCTGGTGATGAGTATTCAGCCCCTGGTGATAAGTATTCAGCTCCTGGTGATAAGTATTTAGCCCCCGGTGATAAGTATTCAGCCCCCGGTGATAAGTATTCAGCCCCCGGTGATAAGTATTCAGCCCCCGGTGATAAGTATTCAGCTCCTGGTGATGAGTATTCAGCCCCTGGTGATAAGAATTCAGCCCCCGGTGATAAGTATTCAGCCCCCGGTGATACGTATTCAGCCCCCGGTGATAAGTATTCAGCCCCCGGTGATAAGTATTCAGCCCCTGGTGATAAGTATTCAGCCCCTGGTGATAAGTATTCAGCCCCCGGTGATAAGTATTCAGCCCCCGGTGATAAGTATTCAGCCCCTGGTGATAAGTATTCAGCCACCGGGGATAAGTATTCAGCCCCCGGTGATAAGTATTCAGCCCCCGGTGATAAGTATTCAGCCCCTGGTGATAAGAATTTAGCCCCCGGTGATAAGTATTCAGCCCCCGGTGATAAGAATTTAGCCCCCGGTGATAAGTATTCAGCCCCTGGTGATAAGTATTCAGCCCCCGGTGATAAGTATTCAGCCCCCGGTGATAAGTATTCAGCTCCCGGTGATAAGTATTCAGCCCCCGGTGATGAGTATTGAGCCGCCGGTGATGAGTATTCGGCCCCTTTGCTCAGTGTTAAGTAGAAGCTTTGGAGCTGGTGCAGCCAGGAGTCTATCTGGGAATATGCAACAAGTTTTTCACACCTAGATTTGCGGATCCTTTGCCTCCTCCTTGCTGATCCTCTCCAGTTCCCTCAGGTTGGATGGTGAATGTTGGTAGAGGCCATTTTCAGGTCTCTCCAGAGCTGCTCCATTGGGTTTAGGTTCTGACCGGCTCTGGCTGGGCCGGTCAGGAATGGTCACAGAGATGCTCTGAAGCCTCTGCTGTGTTATTATAGCTGTGTGCTTAGGGTCATTGTCTTGTTGGAAGGTTTGGCCCAGTCTGAGGACCAGAGCATCTGGAAGAGGTTCTCATCCAGGATATCTCTGTACTTGGCCGCATTCATCTTTCCTTCCATTACTCCCAGTGGTCCTGTCCCTGCCCCCATAGCCTGATGCTGCCCCCTATGTGTCACTGCTGGGATTGTATTTGGCAGGAGATTAGCAATGCCTGGTTTTCTCCACCGCTTAAAGTTGAATCTTCATCTCATCAGTCCAGAGAATCTTATTCCTCATAGTCTGGGATGCTTCATGTGTTTTGCACACGGCAGCTTTCATATGTCTTGCACTGAGGAGAAGCCTCCAGACTGCTGGAGGCTACAGTGATAGGTGACTCCATTCTCCCTACTGCATCTCTGGAGCTCACCCATAGTGATCTTGGGGCTGTTTTTTAACTCTCTCACCAAGGTTCTTCTCCCATGATTGCTTAGTTTGGGTGGACAACCCGGTTGTGGTTGTCCCAAACCTCTTCCATTTAAGGATTATGGAGGCAACTTATGAGAGTGCTGCAGAAATTATTTTGTAACCTTGGTCAGATCTGTGCCTTGCCAAAATTCTGTATCTGAGCTCCTTGGGCAGTTCCTTAGACTTCATGATTCTCATCTGCTCTGACATGCACTGTGAGCTGTAAGGTCTTATATAGACAGGTGTGCGCCTTTTCCTAATCAAGTACGATCAGTTTAATGAAATGAAGGAGTAGAATCATCTCAAGGAAGATCAGAAGGAAATGGACAGCATGTGAGTGAAATATGAGTCACAGCAAAGGGTCTGAGTACTTATGACCATGTGATATATCAGCTTTTCTTGTTTATTAAATTAGCAAAAAGATCTTCATTTCTCTCTTTTTCTGTAAAGATGGGGGCAAAGTGCACAATAATGAGCAGAACAAAGAACTGGCTGCAATGAAACAAAGAGTAAAAAAGGGTCTGAATACTTTCCATACCTACTGTACACTCACATTAACAAAGCAGTCATGTGTTTTCACCTTTTTTTGGTGGCTCCTCATTGGGGAACAAAGGATATCATGAAAGTGAATTTTGTCTTTGCCCCCATCAAGCATCTAATAGACATCACATGGCCATCGGGTCCAGCAGAATAATGTAGATTTGGGCAATATTAGTCTCATGTGTATGGCAACTTTTTTTTTGAGAGATGTGACTTATCTGATGGGTGATGTGAAAGTTATTTTCTATTTCCTGACAAACTATCGAAGTCTTTAGAATAGATTTTCCAGATACCACGTGCAATCCTCAAAAAAAGTGGACTCTTAAACATTTTGAGCCTTTGTACAGTCTTTGGAATTTGGAATCCCCATTGATGGAATCCATGCTGCCATAGATGTCCATAAGCATTTGTTCCCTGCAGTGGCCACTACAGGAGAGATGTATTACTACATGCTGACCACTCAAACATGGACATAACCCTCGAGTTCTAAGTCTCGCTGTGTGATACATTGTATTGTGAGGTCTCTCTGAAGACTCTCTATTTTCCGTGAGACCCTTATTGACCTCATATTGACAGACATTGCACATCCCTGGAGAGAGAGAAGTCTATTATTACAGATGAGAAGGATACATATTTAATCAGGGTATGTGTGAGAGTCTCCGGGCTGCAGACACTGATAAACAGCGAGATGTGAATAAGGGTGAAGGATCTGATTATTGTCATTGTGCATCTATCAATCTCTAGCACTTTGCTTGATGCAGCTGGTCAGAGAAGAAAGCAATATCCGTGCCAGTATTAAAATTCAGAGGAGGGGCAGGTGGGGGGGGGGGGGGTGACTGAAGACAAGAGAGCAAATTATTCATAACCCATGTGACTGTATGATTCCCTACAGCCGATCGAGGAATGCAACGGTCCCATGACCCCAAATAATACTGGGGAGAAGCCGACGATTCCAGACGAACCAGGTAAGACTCCCCCCCCCCCCCCCCCAACAAGTCCTTGTTGGCCCTGGACCCCCTTCATTTATTTCTTGATTATTTACAGTGTTCACTTTCATTTATTTTTATTTTTTGTTCCAAATATTTTGATAAACCAAATGAATCATGTTGGATCTAAAATGTTTTTGAGTATTATTGTTTATCAATAGCCGACGTGTTAGATAGCGAGACATATGGTCAACTCGTATGACTTCTCAATGATTTATGGTTGGTTAGGGGTGTCTATTCTTCTATCAGGGTTCTCAGGGACCAGAATAATAGGGGATGAAGCCAAAAATCTAGCTCTGCTCTCTTGGTCCAAACCTAGGCCCAACTCCTATTCAAGTGGACAGTAGCTCACCAGCTGTAACACAGCTCAGGTACTATGCAAGGATCACAACTGGTCTACCTGATCCATTATCTAGATATTTTGGGATAACATTCTGGTAGAATTATTTTGGGACCCCATCGATCTGGTATTGATCCCTGGAAAACCCCTTTAAAGTTAAAGTAATATTACTCTGGGGGAGCTGCTTGTTCAGTGTCTTGAAAAAGTTAAAGACCCTTAAAGGAAATCTATCCCGAAAGTCCATCATGATAAACCAGGGACACACAAAGACCCAGGGACTGTGACTGTGGTTTCTTCTCATATTTGTTATCCATGGCCTCCTTCCTTCTAATATCAATTTTTATCATTATGCTAATGAGCCAGGAGGGCTCTGAGGCGTTGCTACACCTGCACAGGCTGTCAAACTGTCTACCCCTGCTCCCTCAGCACTGTGTACAGTGTAACATTCTGTGAAGCTAAAGCACAGAGTGAGCCTTCGGGCTCATTAGCATTATTTTAAAAGTAGATTTTAGAAGGAAAAGGCCATGGGTAGCAAATATAAGAAGATACCACAGTCCCGCTGCCGGGATCTATGAGTAATGTCCCTGGTTTATCATGATGGATTTTGATGGTAGATTTCCTTTAGAGAATATCCACAGTATGTCTATAGGTGGCTGATTGGTGCTATACATTGTGCTGGGGTGGAGATGAAGAGCATTTGTTCTTTGCTATTTTGTTCCTTTGGATTTCGTTTTCAATTTTGTTTTTTAGAAAGTTGCTGCAAGAGGTTCCGTTCTTCACTTTCAAGAGTCTTCTGTAGTCAGGAGGAGGAGGAGAAACCTCAAAATGCTCCCCAGGTCAGTGGGAATATGGCAGGATGGAACATTTTATGGAATGATTTTGTTACAAAGGTTACTAACCTATAGGATGCACATACTGCACCATAGAGGCAGATCAGGCGGCTGATATGGGGCCCTTGGAGAAAGGGTCTTAGTCAAGTTGGTCCCATCCAACAATACAGGACCCGGGGGCACTACTTGGCTACCAAACAAGAGAAAAAACATGGAAAAGGGGAAACTTAAAGGGAACCTGTCACCAGGAGAGCCATTTTTAGCACTCCCCCAGTCCCCACAGAGCATTGTACATACACTGCCAAAGTGTTTTTGTATAAAAAATAGGTTTTACAGAAAAAAAAGTTATGTTATATTATACCTTTTATTAGCATCTGCTGTGTGACTAGGCGGTTGCCAATTGGGAGGGGCTGGAAAGGAGCAGTTCCCCCCCACCCTTGGGAAACATGTGACCTTTTCAAATACATGAATAACTCCCAACACTCGGGATTGGCTGTAGAGGAGCAGGGGGCGTCTCTAAGCCCAGTGATGGGTGTTTTCATATATTTGAAAAGGTCACATGGAGTAGCTGTTTCCCAAGTGTGGGGGGGAACTGCTCCTTTCCAGCCCCTCCCATTTGGCAACTGCCTAGTCACACTGTAAATGCTAATGAAACGTACAATATAACATAACTTTTTTTTCTGTAAAACCAATTTTTAATACAAAAACACTTGGGGAGGAGTGCTAAACATGGGTCTCCTGGTGACAGGTTCCCTTTAAAGACAAATACCAGATTCTTCGATCATGATTGGCACCATTTTAATTTGTGCTATTTTGGGGTATTTTATAACACCATAGCTTTAGAGTATTGTGGCTCCTCAATGTGGCATCAATGGAGCCTAAACCTCATAAGTAGATCAGCACCAAAGAGTCGCCTACTGTAGAAGGCCGTGTAGCTTCTAGGGGGCCGATAGAATGAGGATAACCTATTATAGTACTAATGATTGCCCAGACTTTCCTCTCCAGAAGAATTGTATTGCTAATAAACAGAGGGGTATACAATTGGATTTAGGGTCTTTGAAGGAGTCTGTAGGGAAAGACAAACACTGGGAACTTCTGATGCCATAGACATATAATGAAATGTTCCTCAAAACCTACATGGAGAAACATGAAGTTATGGACAAAACACTAAAGTAAAACTTCTTTTCTTTGTATAGGAACCTGATATTGAAGACACAATGACACCAGAAGAGGTGAGAACCATGTAGTCATGTTATGTCCTTCTGGTCAATCTTCTAGGAGCAACAGCCCATCTCATGGTACGATGCAGGGCAGATACTTGCTTAGTCGTCCCTGGTTGTAAGGGCCACTGGATGGAGGACTCAAATTTGACCCAAGTTTCAAAAATAAGTCAAAAGTGCAAATGGTATAAGGATAGAGAACAATGACTAGATAGCTGAGGTCCAGGGCTGAGAACATCTAGAGGATATGGAGTTTAAGGGAGATGTTACCCTACTGTCTGTATTTATGGATTGACCCTTGAAGATAGAGTCTATTGATGACAATAATCCCAATGGGTGACTCCACAGTGTGACCCTACTTAGATCATGTGACCCTAGTCCAACTCAAGTTGGAACAAAAAAGAGATTCTTCATGGAGCGACACAATTCATCTCTTTGACCATAACACTCCCAGGCATGATACTGATTCACTTTGGTGGAAACAGTCAATAATCAATAAGAACATTTTCCCTTGTCAGATAGCGGTCTGGGAGCAGCAGGAGCTTGGGAAGGTGGCCATCTTCGATAGCTGTCTCATCGACCCGTCTCCGTTTCAGCTTGTGGAGAGGACGTCCCTACATAAGGTATATCACATGTATCAATACCACCTGTGCTATCCATTGTTACTGTTACTATATGTTCTTTGTTATAACCAAACCCTTTGCTACTACATGGAAACCATCACCAAGCAGGCTAGGCTCTGCTGGCGAATCTTATATTTGCTTCATTTTCTGGATAATTTTTGGTTTGTTCTCCCTCCTTGAACACCCTAATAGTCTGATTGAACACCTGATACCCCCACTCTTATAAGTGTAACATAGGAAGATAACCAGATTTGACAGCAGCAACTTGATGATGGTTTCCTCAAAGCAAAATATATTTGTGACTTTTTTTGTACTTTTTGAAGCTCGCCATTGACTAGTTTTCTGCAGTGTTCCTTGAGTTATCACCTGAATCCAGAAGTGAAAGTTGCGACTAGAGATGAGCGAACATGCTCGTCCGAGCTTGATGCTCGGTCGAGCATTAGGGTACTCGAAACTGCTCGTTGCTCGGACGAATACTTCGCCCGCTCGAGAAAATGGCAGCTCCCGCCGTTTTGCTTTTTGGCGGCCAGAAACAGAGCCAATCACAAGCCAGGAGACTCTGCACTCCACCCAGCATGACGTGGTACCCTTACACGTCGATAGCAGTGGTTGGCTGGCCAGATCAGGTGACCCTGGGATAGACTAGCCGCTGCCCGCGCTGCTCGGATCATTCTGTGTCTGGATGCCGCTAGGGAGAGAGCTGCTGCTGCTCAGGGAAAGCGTTAGGGTGTTCTATTAGCTTACTGTTAGGCAGGAGTGATTCTACAACAACCCAACAGCCCTTCTTAGGGCTACAATAACGTTATACTTTTTTTTTTTTATTTGCAGCTAGTACCATATTGTGAGGAATTTGCAGGGGGACTTGCTACCGTTGTGTTTAGCTCTTAGTGACACACATATCCACCTCAAACACCAAAGTGGGAAAATTTATTAGGGGTTGGATTTCAATTAGGCACAGTCTGCCATTTACTTTTTATTTTACGTTTATTTTTTCATAACTCAGTGTCATCTCATCTGGCATAGTAGTGTGCTTTCATACTTGGCTAGAAAATAGCCATAGGAGAATCCAAAACGGCTTACTTACGCCTACAGTAGCGTTCTATATATTTGATTTCTGGTTGATCTGCTGGTGGCTGTACTTGCTGCAGTGCATCTACTAGCAAATTGTGAGCAATTTGTAGTGAGACTTGCGACCGCTGTGTTTTGCGCTTAGTGACGCACATATCCATCGCAAAGACCGAAGTGGGAAAATTTATTAGGGGTTGGATTTCAATTAGGCACAGTCTGCCATTTTTCCTTTTTTATTTTACGTTTATTTTGTTTAATAACTCAGCGTCATCTCATCTGGCATAGTAGTGTGCTTTCATACTTGGCTAGAAAATAGCCATAGCAATAGGATAGCATCGTTTGGTTTTAAAAACTAAAAAACACAAAAAAAACCAAAAAAAACACAAAAAAAAGTAAAAAAAAAATTAAAGTTATAACTCTCATTTTCAAAATGTTTAACCCGAGGGCTAGGGGTAGAGGACAAGGGCGGGGACGTGGGCGTCCAACTACTGCAGGGGTCAGAGGCCGTGGTCCTGGGCGGGGTGAGACACCACCTGCTTATGAGGGAGCAGGGGAACGCCGCAGAGCTACACTCCCTAGGTTCATGTCTGAAGTTACTGGGACTCGTGGTAGAGCACTGTTGAGGCCAGAACAGTGCGAACAGGTGATGTCGTGGATTGCCGACAATGCTTCGAGCAATTTGTCCACCAGTCAGTCTTCCACGCAGTCCACCCATGTCACCGAAATCGGCACTCCTCCAGCTCCTGCACCTCAGCCTCCTCCCCCCCAGTCTGCCCCCTCCCAGGAAAATTTGCCATTTGAACCGGCATACTCTGAGGAACTGTTTTCTGGACCCTTCCCACAGTCACAAACCACTTGTCCGGTTGCTGCTGAGCAATTTTCCGATGCCCAGGTTTTCCACCGGTCGCAGTCTGTGGGTGATGATGACCTTCTTGACGTAGTGGAAGAAGTGTCTAAAGAGGTGTCCGACGATGAGGAGACACGGTTGTCAGACAGTGGGGAAGTTGTTGTCAGGGCAGGAAGTCCGAGGGGGGAGCAGACTGAGGGATCGGAGGATGATGAGGTGACAGACCCAAGCTGGGTTGATAGGCCGGGTGAACACAGTGCTTCTGAGACAGAGGAGAGTCCTCGACCAGAACAGGTTGGAAGAGGCAGTGGTGGGGCCAGACGGAGAGGCAGGGCCAGAGCTGGTGCATCAGCGCCAAATGTGTCAACTAGTGAAGCTCCCGTGGCGAGGGCTCTTGCGGTGAGGGCTAGATTTTCAGAAGTCTGGAGGTTCTTTAAGGAAACACCGGATGACCGACGGACTGTGGTGTGCAATATTTGCCAAACCAGGCTCAGCAGGGGTTCCACCACTACTAGCTTAACTACCACCAGTATGCGCAGGCATATGAATGCTAAACACCCCACTCAGTGGCAACAAGCCCTTTCACCTCCGGCCGTGCACACCACTGCTCCTTCCCCTGTGTCAGCTGATAGTCAGCCCCCTGCCCAGGACCCTGCCACAAAAACCCCATAGTCGCCTCCACGATCCTCCACAGCATCCACCAGCGTTCAGCTCTCCATACCCCAGACGCTGGAGCGGAAACGCAAATATAGTGCAACCCACCCGCACGCCCAAGCCCTTAATGTCCACATCTCCAGATTGCTTAGCCTGGAGATGCTGCCCTATAGGCTAGTAGAGACCGAGGCCTTTCGCAACCTCATGGCGGCGGCCGCCCCTCGGTATTCGGTCCCCAGCCGCCACTACTTTTCCCGATGTGCCGTCCCAGCCCTGCACCAGCACGTGTCAGACAACATCATCCGTGCCCTGACCAACGCCGTTTCTGACAAGGTCCACCTGACCACGGACACGTGGACGAGTGCTGCCGGGCAGGGCCACTATATATCGCTGACGGCACATTGGGTTAACTTGGTGGAGGCTGGGACCGAGTCTGACCCTGGGGCTGGTCATATACTGCCGACGCGGGATTGCGGGGCCTACCTCGGTCCAGGTGTTTCAGGCCTACAAAATCTTTCCACTCTCATCCCTGCAGAGGAAAGGAGTGTGAGAATGCATGAATACCAGCAGGCCCTGGTGCACAAGCTGAAACAGTATTTCCCTTCTGACAGCGCTAGCGGCAGAGTGCGTAGTTCTGCGGGACAAGTAGCGAGGGAGAGTAGGCGAGCAGGCAGCTTGTCCAGCACTGGCAAGGGTACGCTTTACAAGGCTTTTGCCAGCTTTATGTCACCCCAGCAAGACACTGTCACCTGTCCCCAGTCTCAGCAGAGTAGGGCTGATCTTTACAGAAAGATGGTGAGGGAGTACGTAGCTGACCATACCATCATCCTAAATGATCACACAGCTCCCTACAACTACTGGGTTTCAAAGCTGGACATGTGGCACGAACTGGCGCTGTACGCCTTGGAGGTTCTTGCCTGCCCTGCCGCTAGCGTCTTGTCCGAGCGGGTTTTCAGTGCAGCTGGTGGCATCATCACCGATAAGCGTACACGCCTGTCGACTGACAGCGCTGACAGGCTGACGCTTATTAAGATGAATAAAGCATGGATTTCTCATAATTTCCAATCTCCACCAGGTGAAGGAAGCTCAACCTGAATAATTGATCCACTCCTCCTCCTCCTCATTTTCCTCCTTCTCCTCCTCTTTGTACAGTAAAGCAGAGGAAACTGGCTATTTTTTGACAGGGCCCACTGGCTCTAGCTATAGTACTTTATGCATTTAATTTTTCTGGAGGGCCACCTACCCGGTCCTCTGTTCTAAAAAATTTTTGGGAGTGCCACATACAGGCACTCAATCTATTCAATTTTTCTGGAGGGCCACCTACCCGCTCCTCTGTTTTAAACAATTTTTGGGAGTGCCACATACAGGCACTCAATCTATTCAATTTTTCTGGAGGGCCACCTACCCGCTCCTCTGGTTTGAAAAGTTTTTTGGACTGCCACATACAGGCACTCAATCTATTAAATTTTTCTGGAGGGCCACCTACCTGCTCCTCTGGTTTGAAAACTTTTTTGGACTGCCACATACAGGCACTCAATCTATTTCATTTTTCTGGAGGGCCACCTACCTGCTCCTCTGGTTTGAAAACTTTTTTGGACTGCCACATACAGGCACTATCCAAATTAAATTGTCTCCATAGCAGCCTCCACACGTTGTCTCCATTGCTACCTCCAAACGAGGTGTGTCAGGCAGAAATTTGGGTTGTTTTCATGGATTCCACATCAAAGTTGTTAACTTTGTCGCCACCCTGCTGTGTTATCCACAAAATATACTGGCAAACTTTTATCATTTACCAATATTATTTCAGCGCTTCTTGCGCATCTGTTTACATTCCCCTCACCCGCCATATCCTAAACTTATAAGAACGCTACTACACTTGATCTTATACAAAAGGTTCTTAGAAGTGCTGTTTGGGGAGTAGCCTAGAGACAGGGGCTTGGATTGGCGAAAGCTCACCTGGCAGCGGAGCGCCAGCTCCATGCGCATCATGCGCTTCTTGTGCATCTGTTTACATTCCCCTCACCCGCCATATCCCAAACTTATAAGAACGCTACTACACTTGATCTTATACAAAAGGTTCTTAGAAGTGCTGTTTGGGGAGTAGCCTAGCCTGCTCTCTAGCCTGCCTCTGCATGCCGTCCCCTATAGTGTCAGGGTCAATTATTGGATGTTTTAGATGCTATCTAGCTTCATTCTGTCACTCTGTCATGGCCATGCTGTTGCCCATACTTTTGGCATAATGGTGCGATTAAGCAGCCTCAGAGGCATCCATGCATGCTGCCCCTGCTGTTTCCTGTCCATTTCCGTGGTGTTTCCATCCTTTTCTGAGGTTCCCAGGTGTTTGGCCAAGCTTCCCTGTGCAGAGCCTTGGTCCCCTTGAAAAATGCTCGAGTCTCCCATTGACTTCAATGGGGTTCGTTATTCGAGACGAGCACTCGAGCATCGGGAAAAGTTCGTCTCGAATAACGAGTACCCGAGCATTTTAGTGCTCGCTCATCTCTAGTTGCGACTTTTTTGAAAAGTTACCAAAAAGTCGCAAATTTTTGTGCAAATCTATGGCTGCCCCAACCTGATTTTTGAAGACTTTTTGCGAATTTTGGATTAAAAAGTATCAAATTCACTAAGGACTAAACGGCACATGTATCAATAAGGAAAAAACAGTAAGATACATCTGACCAGCAGAAAAGCCAAGAAAAGTCCCAAAAAACAGTCAGGCAAAGCCGGACTTACGATACATGTGCCCCAACGTATCGCAAAAAAAAGTAAATACCTTAACTTAATGGGGGTCATTTACTAAGGGCCCGATTCGCGTTTTCCCGACGTGTTACCCGAATATTTCCGATTTGCGCCGATTTTCCCTGTATTGCCCCGGGTTTTTGGCGCACGCGATCGGATTGTGGCGCATCGGCGCCGCCATGCAAGCGACGGAAATGGGGGGGGGGGGCGAACGAAAGCCCAACGGATTGGGAAAAACCGCTGCATTTAAAAAAAAAAAAAGTGTCTCTGGACATGTGCTTACCTTCACCCACGATGGCTCGGTGAACTCCTGTGCGTTCTGATGGTCTTCAGCGCAGCAGCGACACCTGGTGGACGTCGGAGGAACTACCTTAGTGAATCCCGGCCGGACCTGAATCCACCGCAGAGAACGCGCCGCTGGATCGCGAATGGACCGGGTAAGTAAATCTGCCCCACTGTTTCCTATTGATTCTACATTTAAATTTACTACCCCATTAATTTACTATTAGTATTGTTCGTCCTTTTGGATTCCTGCTTCATGAATAGAATCCCAGAGTTGCAGTAAACTCTGACACTAACTCAAGCTTGTCTATGAATATTAGGGAGTCCATCAGTAAAGCTCATCTAGTACAGGCAGTCCCCGGGTTACATACAAGATAGGGTCTGGAGGTTTGTTCTTAAGTTGAATTTGTATGTAAGTCGAAACTGTATATTTTATAATGGAAGTTCTAGACAATTTTTTTTCTTTTGCCCCAGTGACAATTGGAGTTTCAAAATTTTTGGTGTAATTGGACCAAGAATTATCAATAAAGCTTCATTACAGGCATCTTACAGCTGATCATTGCAGTCTGGGACTATAGTAAAGCATCCAGAGAGCTTCACCAGAGGTCACAGTGGGCAGAGGGGTCCGTCTGTAACTATGGGTTGTCTGTAAGTCGGGTGTCCTTAAGTAGGGGACCGCCTGTATTTGTTATGAGAATATTCATAGTATATTCATAGGTTATAAACTGGAGAGTTAAAACTTTTGTGTAATTTTTGAAATTTTTAATGAAATTTTTAAATGTTTTGGTTTTTTTTTTTCCAGACGCACACGCTCTTCTCTCTTCTCGGCCTCAGCCAGGCGTATATCACTAGTGGAGGAAAGCTGAGAGGAGTCATCGCTCTGAAAGAGGTGAGAGAAAGATTAGAGGGGCGACAGTGAGAGCGGTAAACAAGGGTCGTAATATGATTACAGCTAAAAATATTCTGACTGCCGCACTCAGCATTGACATTCGGCTTCTACTCCAGTCACATCTAGAGCTGTATTCAAAATTCTACTGGCTACCCCAATAACACTGGATCCCACGGTCTAATACATCATGCCAGATATCGGATTACTACATCGTATTACCATGTTCTCTCCAGATCTCCAGTGTTATGGACCTGGTGCCATCAGAGATGTGACCCTGGGAGACCCCGGGTGGTGGTACAGGAGAGGGTCATGGCACAAATGGGAGTTTTATGAGAGGTGTTTGGATAAATATATTCTGACCTTTTATATTTATAATATCAGCCCTCAGACCCTTAAATTATTATCAAACCCTATACAAGGTGCGCTAAACATATACAGACGCCTTATAGTAATATCAGGCCCCTTGTGTTAATACCAGACCTTTATACTAGAGTATAAAACCTCCAATAGTCTCCTAAATTACTTTGAGGCCCCACTCCATAATTTATATTAATATCAGATTAATATCAGACCCCAAACCCCTGATTTAACATCAGACCCCATACCAGACCCCTGATTTAATATCAGACCCCACACCAGACCCTTGATTTAATATCAGACCCCACACCAGACCCTTAATATCAATCCCCACACCTAACCCCGATTTAATCAGACCCCACACCAGCACGTATTTTAATATCACAGCCCACACCAGACCCTGATGTAATATTAGTCCCCAAACCAGCCCCCTGATTTAATATCAGACCCCAAAACAGCGCCATATTTCAAACCCCATTCCAGACCCTGATTTAATATCATTTCCACATTAACCCTATTTAATATCAGACCCCACACCATACCCCTGATTTAATATCAATCACAACAGACTCATATATTAATATCAGACCCCAGATTTATTATAAGACCCCACATAAGACCCTTAATATCAATCCACACACCTAACCCCGATTTAATTAGACCCCACACCAGCACCGTATTTTATATAACAGCCCATACCAGACCACATCAGACTCATATATTGATATGACACCTGCCCCCAGATTTAATATCAGACCACACCAGCGCCATATTTTAATATCAAACCCCACACCAGACCCTGATTTAATATCGGACTCCAAACCAACGCCATATTTTACTATCAGACCCCACACCAGACCCTGATTTAATATCGGACTCCAAACCAACGCCATATTTTACTATCAGACCCCACACCAGACCCTGATTTGATGTTAATCCCTATAACAAACTCCTAAATTAATTTTACAGCCCAGACCCCATAACCCAAAACTAATACTAATATTAGCCCGCAAATCATTTTAGTAAAATATGGCACAAAAAATATATTCAGACCCTTTGTATGAACTTCAGACACCGGATTAGACCTCCTTTATTAATTCAGAGATCAGGCTCAAAAAGCTTTCTGTGTGGACACCCTAGAGTTTGCCAGACAGGACACAAGGCCTCCTCCTATAGTCTAAGGAAACCGAGGCTCACTTCTATTTTCAGACACACATTGTAGACCTAAACCTACTGGAGGAGCCAGGTGTGGACAGAGCTGGATTACCATTGGAGCTTTGGATTAGGGATCTCGTTGTCATTTGGGCACTTGGTCACTAAAAGGTTCGCCATCAGCGGTAGATCTGGTGGTAGGTGCATGTACCGTATGTAAGGATAGCCCTTTTTAGGGCTAATCCTTTACTCCCCTCTATCTTTGCTAATCTTTAATCAGGGTAATATGCAAATTTTCTTAAAAGGCTACTGGGGTGTGGAGTAGCTGGAGCTGAGGCTAAACGGCCCAGGAGCCTCTTTGATCCTCCTACCAAATACCTTCAGCGCAGCTACAAGGAGCTGCACACATTTGTCCGGAGTTCTGCACATGCGCAGTAGCTCCAGCTTTGCAGGCGAGATCGCACAGCCCCTGGCCTGTGTTTTGCGCATGCGCAGAACTTTGTATAATTACCCTGAAATTTTGCATACTACCCTGATTAAAGATTAGCAAAGGTAGAGGGGAGTAAAGGATTAGCCCTAAAAAGGGCTATCCTTACATACATTAGATGCACCTACCACCCGATCTACCTTAATAGGTAGATCCGTAGTGGTAGGTTTCCTTTAAAGTGATCTTAGACCAAATACTTAACCCCAAGCTTAGTGCAGACCTCAGATTAATATGTATACCCAGGAACACATACATTTTCTCCAGTGCTGATGGTTTGTTACAATGTATCAGGTACAATGTATCAGGCTGTTTAGCTCACAAAAGATAATTAAATTGTAACAAACCTTCAGTCACAAGAAGTAACACTTGAAGATGATAGTAGATGTGTCACCATGCAATGCTCCAGCTCTACTTACTTGTGTATAAGTTCCTTCAACTCATCTTTTCTGCTGCAGCTGCAAAAGGCCATTGAAGGAACCGCCCAGACCGGGGTCCGCCTGCGCCCCCCATTCGCCAGTTTCCGTGATGCCCAACGCTCTTTATCTAGAAAGGAATCCCAAAGACCGGTTCCCAAGGCTCCTCCATCGCCTGACCCATCCATGATTCCTGACGACCACGTAACTTTTGCTTCTCCAGAGATGACGCCGGACTCGGAGCTGGACGACTTATCAGGTCAAGGGTCGGAGAATGTATCACAGATTCTAAGAGACTTCCAAACATTTGCAGAGCACAGTGAGGATGATGCACCTTTGTAACCTCAACCCACAATGCCTTGGGGCCAGGATTGGTTATCCGGCTTTGGCTTCAGGATGATGCTGAAGTTGGGTCTACTATTTGGAACTTTTAGAAGGCTCCTGGTGACTTTGCTTGTATGTCTGGTGCCGGTGACACCTGCTCTACATACTTACATTAAGTACACATACATATTACCACTATCATTATACATTGTCATGGGAGACATGCAAGGAGAACCTAAGGATTTGTTATTCTACTTATAGTGTCCCTCAGGAACTTCATCAAGGACTAACCTCAACCCTTCTACTCTATGTCAACGCTCTGCATTCCTCAGCCAGAAGAGAACTCCATTACATCAAGTAGTACAACCACCAACATCCACTGGATAATCCCTTTGACACCCACAGGGGGAGTCTTGCCATGGTTCCTTCAGAAGGTTGAGGGTTAAGGATGGATGTTGGAAGAATAGAGAGTCATCTTTTGGGTTAATAAAAAAAAAATATTAAGGGTCTCCACACTATAATGAGGGTGGTATATGGCAACTAACTCATCTATGGCAACCAATGGATCTCCATAACCATATTTTCCAAAATTTCGTAAAACACTGATTATTAGTATTTGACTGTGACCTTAGTTCTAGGAGGAGCAGGGGTAACATTTGCACCTTGACCCTGGTAGCTATGGGGTGATTTTACATATTGTGTTTGTTAATGCAATGTAAAGAAAATTCAATTGTGTTTACATTGAATGAACATTGCATTTACATTGAGTAAACATCAAGTTTACACAAGTGCAATGTTGACATATTTGTTAACGCAATGTAAGCGCATAATGTGAACGAACCCTAAGGCTACTCTAACTCATGAAGAGACATCAATATTATAGCACATGTCAGGTGGGAGCCCCAGATTTTCCAGGTGATTCAGCCTTTAAAGGACACCTACCACCAGGATGAAGGACTATATGAAAATGAGGGGCTCCAGTCTCCATTAACACCTATAGAGCCTGGAGCCCCTCAGGATCATTTGCATACAGTCCTTCATTCTGGTGGTAGATGTCCTTTAAAGGACTCATAATATCAAATACTGATATCACTATAATCGATTGAAGCTATTAATAATTACATATGATACATTATTAGTCACTGTCAATATATTTCAGTCTTGAAATTGTGTCACTCATCTCATTTTCTTTTAAAGGGAACAAGTCAGCAGGTGTGACCATTCAGACTGCAGCCAGCGTTATGTATTGTCCCTGGAGAGATGGGTCATCAGACCTCTGTGTGTGTTGTTAGTAGCAGCAGGGCTGTGAAAGAGGAATTTATATTCCAGGATTGTAGCTTCTACAAGTGCACTAGGGATGTGTCCTCACACTGCTGTGCTCTGTGCATTGAGCTGCTCTATAACCCCTCTCCTCTGAGTAAAAGCTGCAGCAGTTAAATATGGCAGTCACCCAGAGAAAATGAGAATAAGTGCACATAGATTAGGTCAGTGTATAAAGCACAGCAGTGTGAGGACATAAGGATATAAGGCTATAAATCCAGAATTGTGATGCTGCTAACAACATACAAAACTGTATGATTATACATCTCTCTAGGGGCAAACTCTAAAAATGGCTATAGAGAGCACTGCAGGGTGAGGACATTTGAAAAAGCTACAATCCTGGAGTATAAATCCATATTTCACAGTCCTGCTGCTAGTAACAACATACAGAAAGGTCTGATTACACATCTCTCCAGGGAAAATACCTAACACTTACTTCTGTAAGCATTTTCATACCTGCTGACTGTTTCCCTTTAAGCGATACGATTTGTTAAGATACATACTCTCTAAAGCATCCATGATACAACAGCCTTCCTCCCTTCTCTTACCCAGAAATCACAGCAAGGAAACAAACTGAATTTATTGCGTTCTCTACTTGAGAAGATACGGTGCATACCTTAGTCTTCTTGGCATAAGTACAGCTACACCCCCTGAATCAGTTCTGTGGGGCCCCCTGAGCATTGGTGATACATAATGGTGCTGGGATAGTAACACAACAGAATTTTGTGGGGTCCTTAACAGTGCCTGGCAGAGGGTTCGGGTCCTGTGGTCCATGGGTGGGAACATCTAGGAGAGGGAAGGGGAGCCATTGACTCTATGTTTGCACCACATGAACTTACCTTTCAGTTCATCCATCACAATTTTTTCTCAAATTATTTCCATGTTTTACCATTTTGGAAACAAAAAAAAAAAATTTCAAAACAATTTAATATTAAAAAATGTAACCAAAAACAGCCGAGATGTACAGCGAGTGTATCAGTCTGATGGACGCCAAGAAGGATTTTACCCAATGAACGGATTTTAACTCTCAATCTTCTGGCTACACGGAGAAGCTCACGTTCTGGACATTTCTGGAGTGAATTTAAGGACACGTCAAGTCTTAACCTTTAATAAAACAACAAAATCCGTTTTTTTAAGCGATGTAGCAGCCGCCGGTCACATGACCTGGATGCATGGAGCGCTGCCCCCTGCTGGGCGCTGTCACCACACACTGATGTATTAAACTCTCTATGGTCTTATTTTTCTACTAAGATACAACTTTGCTTTTATAGAATCTTGCACTTGTTGATTTTGTGAGATAAAAGAATCAGTAGATTTATAAAAAAAAAAAAATACAGGATTCTTATCATGACCAAGGCGGGAGACTGTGATTATATCGGCCCATTGTGCTGCCAGAACCTCTACACATAGGTCCGGTCACAAGGACATATATTAAAGGATACAGAAAGCTACATTCATAATACATATTATTTCTCATTTCCAACGCGTTTCATGTGCAGTTCATACAGTCTGCCACTAGGGGCTGCAAAATGATTACTTATAGGTGCAGGAGAATCTCATTTCTTACAAGATTACTGCCCTAACCTCTATCTACATGAATCATTCATGCAGCTACAGATGTCTCAAAATGTGAAATATTTAACTAATTAGTTAAAGTAAAAAATGTTGGTGTATGAGGACCTGCACCCCCAGTACTTATTGGGAGGGAGACGGATAGACCCCCACCTACCCTCAGCTCTTATGAGTGATTTCCTGCAGTAATTGGGCATATACTCGTGACATACTGTATGTAAAATTACATAGCAGAGGAGAGGTGCAGTCACCTACCCATGGGAATATCCTCACACTGCTGTACCCTTACTGTGCTCTCTGCATTAAACTGCTCCGCCGCCTCTCACCTCTGCTTGGAGTTAAAGCTGATAGGTTCATAGTTGGATACTGACCATCATAGCAGAGGGGAGGTACTGTTTAGTTGTTCAATGCACAGAGCGAAGAGCACAGCAGTGTGAGGATGCCCCTGTGCATTTGGAGAAGCTACAATCCTGGAATAGAAATCCATATTTTACAGTTCTGCTGCTACTAACAACACACTCACAAAAAGATCTGATTACATATCTCTGCAGGGACAATACCTAAAACTGGCTGTAAAGAGTACAGAGCTCAGCAGTGACAGACAAAAAACCCACTTGGAGAGGCTACAATCCTGGAATATAAATCCACATATCACAGTCCTGCTGCTACTAACAACATAAACAAAGGTCTGATTAAACATCTCTCCAGGAACAATACCTAAGGATTGCTGCAGAGAGCACAGAACACAGCAGTGAGAAGAAATGCCCCTGTACATTCGCAGAGGCTACAATCCTGGAATACAAATCCATATTTCACAGTCCTGCTGCTACTAATAACATAAACAAAGGTCTGATTACACATCTCTCCAGGGACAATACATAACACCAGATGCAGTCTGCATGGTCACACCCACTGATAGTTCCTTTAAATGTTTGATTACAATGGACAATAGGAGGCGCTGTGCCTCAGATGCTGGTGATAATGGCACCTTGTATCCTCACTGTCTCCCATCATGGATGATCCTGGGTCCCCCCCCCCAAAAAAAAAGTTCTGTATTAATTGTCAATGGGAAGTAAAATGTTTTATATTACGGATCTGCTGGTGTTTTTTTGGGATCTCCTATCAACCACTGAACTACATGTGCTATGAGTAAGGTCTATCCAACCCCTACAACTCACAACAGTGAACTATAACAATACTAATTATATTAAATTATTTAAATTAAGCCTCAAAACCCCAGGACCAGTGAACCTGCAAGTGCACTGTGGGCACCAGACCGTGCTTTAAGGGCTTCTTCTCTTTTTGGTTTCATCACCCCTTTAACTATGAGTGACAATCTCCGCCTGACCTTTAATTACAGCACTCTATAGGCAAATCAGGCCACGCCCCCTGTGCACTTGTAGGCTGATTTGCATATTGATAAAAAGATGATTATCTTATCATCACAATGGTTGTGACCAGATAAGGTCTCTACTCCTATTCAAGGCATTTTAGGTCTGATAGAACCCTTTAAGGTCTATGAAGGTGAGAACCAGGGAGCTGGTGGGTTATGCTGTATAACATGGAGCTTCCCTTTAAGAGTGTTGATATTTGTCTGCTTCATATAATGGGGAACTGTCTCTTTAAGAATCCCATAATTTTAAAGAGGTTCCATGATAATAACTGTGTTACATTGTGATCCTCTTCGGAAGGTTCCGTGCACAGAATCCTACTCCTAATATTAGTATTCCTTGTAATATGCTTCTGCTTGTTAATATTAGCAGATAGCGCCCCCTGTCCTGCTGAATTATTCATGGCACTCAGGTACTGGAGTTATTACAATCCATGATGTGATCCCAGATATCACGGTGCATCCAATAATAGAAGGATAGAAAGCCAGATGCAGTCCATGACCTCAATAAGTAATAAAGATGTATCTGATTCTGGGAAAGCTGGGTGACAACCAATAAGACAACTTGATGCTCACTAATGAGTGTTGCTTGGCTTAGGTTTGGACAAATATTGCAATGATACATCCTACAATCTAGTACTGGTTTAAAACAAGGTGGATTGGTCACTCAGAGTGTGGGGAAAGCTGGGTGACAACCAATACGACCATCCTTATATTCACCAGTGATCGTCACACAGCTTTTCTAGAGTCCTGATTTTTATGCTTTGTAGAGAAATTGCATAGTACTCGAAAGAAACAATAAACATGATATTCCAAAATTGTGTCTTCTCCAATTGCACTGGGAGACAAAGAGGGTCATTTACGATTCGCGTTTTCCCGACGTGTTACCCGAATATTTCCGATTTGCGCCGATTGTACCTGAATTGCCCCGGGATTTTGGCGCACGTGATCGGATTGTGGCGCATCGGCGCCGGTATGCACGCGACGGAAATCGGGGGGCGTGGCCGAACGAAAACCCGACGGATTTGGAAAAACCGCTGCATTTAAGACAAAAAATGTGTCGCGAAAATTACACTTACCTTCACCAGGTATAGGCCGGTGAATTTCAGGGCATTCCAGCGCGCCTCCGGGGAACTTCAGCGCTGCAGCGCCACCTGGTGGACGGCGGAGGAACTACCTTAATAAATCCCGGCCGGACCCGAATCCACCGCAGAGAACGCGCCACTGGATTGCGAACAGACCGGGTAAGTAAATCTGCCCCAAAGTGTCCTTACACTGCTGTGCTCTGTGTCCTCTGCACATAGTTGCTCAACAGCCCCTCCACTACTATGTTCTGAATAAAACTGTAGAGGACTTATGGTTGGCAGTAAGGCGGGAGTGTGGGACATTCCCCACTTTTGCGATCCTGGCTTATAGATCCATATTACACAGTCCTGCTGTAACTAATAACATACATAAAGGTATGATGACACTGCTCTCCAGAGCACTGCACAGAGCACAGCAGTGTGAGGAAACACCCCCAGTGCACTTGGAGAAGCTACAAACCTGGCACATAAATTCATATTTCACAGTCCTGCTGCTACTAACAACCTACACAAAAATATGATTACACATCTCTCCAGGGACTATACCTAACACTGGCTGCAGTCTACATTTTACACCTGCTGACTGTTTCCCTTTAACTCCATGTATAGGTGAACATACATGTTGAGACATTAATCCCTAATAATAAAGTATTTACATGAATATTATAGTCCGTTTATGGCACAGCATAATTACACATAAAGGTGCTAGTTATGACCAGCAGACTGGATTATCAGCAGCATGTTGACTGTTTCCAGGAAGTTCTTGGCAACTTTTCAATATACAAAATGTAACAATGAAACAGAACAACAGTAAAAAAAAACAAAAAAACAATTGAATGAAATGAAAGGATCAAGATATTAGAATTTACATTTGTTGTCTCTAGAGTCAAACTTGCTGACAGTTTCCCTTTAATAATCACATTGAATGATATCTGTCGACAACAGCTACTTATTGATTGTGTCCCTTTGACGGCAGAAGCTTTTTTTTTTTTTTTAAACCTTCTTTTAAACAATCTTTCTTTATACAACGGGAATAAAACATCCATCAGCAGACGCTTGTTGACTGTTTCCATGCAGTTCCACATGAAATAACTTGTAATGTAAAGAACAATAGAGAAGGATAGAGTAATAACGGGACGGACACAGTGCAGCTCATTTCTCTAGGCTTTATTCCGTGCACCCTCCCGCATGCTGTCTGACCAAGGCTCACCCAGTATATAGGTTCTCCTGCGTGCGCGAGTGTGTGTATATATATATATATACATATGTCGTTATATATGTATATACATACATGTCCTATATGGGAGCCCAAAAGAAGCACAAAATGAGAAAGAACAGTAACTTAGAAAAAGACAATAGAAAACCCACATCATTATGAAATGGGATCCAATCACCTGTCTCCAGCGCAGAACCCTGCAGAGCATCGCAGCTAGGGAAGACCTCTGCAGGTGGCCGCGCCCAGCCGATAAAGGGTAAACCATCTGCAGAGTATCACTCTCAGTAAGGACTCGGTAGATTGGTGCAGAATGAAAGAACACGATGACGGTAAGATTGACTTGATGGTGATGCAGAGCATCGCTCCACTACAACCTTTGGTGAAAAATGGACATCGAATAAGGCATCTGCAGATGGTTTCGCCTACACGTACACCGGATGAGGCAAACCGTGTGCAGAGCATCACAATCAGAGATTGGTATAGAATGGATAGATATGCAGAGCATTGCACCTCTACGGTACATGGCAGAATGTAGACCTCAGCAGAGCATCAGGGCAATTTATTTATTTCACTGAAAATTCTGAATTTTGGGATTTTTTTTTTAATCTTCTGATTGTAAAACTGGGAGGTAACCAGTGACTAAAGGAAAAACTCCAAGCGCTCTCATTGGAATCCCTTTTCTCTTATATCTGGGGATGTCACTGGTTCCTGACGTGTTTTACAGCCAAGAGATGATTTTCCTGTACAGAGGTGCTAAGTGTCCCCCTGATAGGATTCCCAATGATCAGCTGTGAACTCTGAGGAGTCTGGTAGTAAGTGTGGAGATTCCCTGCAGCACTCCCGCAGGGGAAATGAAGTATTACACAGTGTCAATTCACAGCAATGGATTATGTGCGTAATTCAAGACTGTGATGGTCCTCCAGAGAGATAGACACCTTTATAACTGCCCTACCTAAACCAAGAGATTAGGATCCGGTACAGAGGACCTCCTTCCATGAAGCCCTAAATACACCTATAATGTGTCGCTGCAAAATGGATCAATAATAAAAAAAACTTATCCACAGCCATTTCAAAAAATTCTTGAAATTTTGTATCTATATTTAAGAATAAATCAAGAAAAGTGACTATGAAATCAGCGGAAGGAGCCTCCTTACCACCCCTGATTTTGATCCATCGGTGCATCCTTGACTGAGTTAATACAACAATCCATTCATACTCCAATTTCATACAAAATCTAAAAACAGCAGTGCCATCTTACATTAATCTAGATAAACTTTTTTTAGAATTTACTAAAAGCCCATTTTTTAGTACATGTGGCTGTAGGGTTGAAGGGACCTTCCTCTTCAATCTTGATTTTAGTGCATTCTATCCAAGTTCCATTGAGTCAAACCAATTACAGATCTATGCCCCCCCCCAAATCTAATAGGATTGATGCCATTATTCTAGGTCAGTAGTGGTCATATTTTTGTAAAGAATTTTGTAAACGGGACCAGTTTCCAGTACATGTGGCTACTGGGTTGAAAGGACCTTCCTTCATACCCCTGTTTTTGGTCAACCTGCATATCTTCCATTGAGTCAGGTCTTGTGTTAACCAAATACAGATTCATAGTTACTAAAGCCAATCTAATAATAGTGTTGTCATCTACCAACAATCTAAATGTTGATCACCAGAGAGCAAACGTTTTGTGGAAGGTCTACTAATGGATTAATGGATACTCATGGCTTCCAGGTTGAAAGTTCTACTGATTTTTGTCAATTTGTGCATCGCCCATTAAGGCCGTCCTTGTCATACCCAAAAACAGCACCATGGATCCCAAAGAAGATCTAATAAGAGATAAGAGAGGAATTCTTTATGGTCCTCAACCATTAGTGGTCATATTGTTTATATAGTTTTACAAAGGGGCCACTTTCTAGAACATAAAAGGACCTTCTTCATCACCCCTGATTTTGGTCAATCTGTGCATGTTCCATTTGGTCAGATCTTGTTTAAACCAAATACAAACTATGGATCCCAACATCAATCTAGATCACAAGTGATCAACAATTTTTGGAGAGTCTACTAGTTGGCCATTTTCTGATACACATGGCAGCCAGATTGAAAGAACCACTGATTTTGGTATATCTGTGCATCGTCCATTGAGTCAGATCTTGCCAAACCCCCAAAAAATCACACTATGGATCTTTAAGAAGATCTAATAAGAGATAAGAGAGTTGTCCTCTTCTATTGGTTCTATATCAATAGTAGTCATTTTTTTTTACACTTTACTAGGGGTTCACTTCCAAATACATGAAATGATCTTCCTTGTTGCTCCTGATTTTGGCCAACCTGTGTATCTTCCATTGAGTAGGGTCTTGTTAAAACCAAATACAAATCCATAGATCCAAATACCAGTCTAGTAAGAGTGGTGTCATCTACCATCAATCTACATCACCAGTGGAAAAACATTGCTGGACGGTCTACTAGAGGACCAGTTTCTGATGGCTGCCAGGTTGAAAGGTCAACTGATTTTGATCTATCTGTACATCATCAGGTCTTGTCAAAGCCAAAAACATTTCTATGGATCCCCCCAAAAAAAGATCTAATAAAGATAAAAGAGCTGTCCTTTTCTAATGTTCTAGTCTTTGTCCGGTACATGTCACGCATGAAGGGTTCTGCTGCTAAATTTTTGGAACCCTGGTGCCCCTGTGCAAGTAGCAGTTATGGCATTTGTTCTACAACCATCTGTCTGTTGACGGTTAATGGGTCACACCAGGTCAACGATATCCAGAACCCATGTTCCAAATGGGTAACACTGATTAGAAGACCTTCATTGGCCTCCCCACCAGGGAATGTAACTTCTTCTCAGGGAACTGTTTGACCACAGACTGATGTATATTTTGGAAAACAAATTAAAAAATAAATAAAATCACAAATTGAAAGAACTACAAAGAGTTACAGAAGACAAAGACGTCACCCTAAAAACACAAAAGACAGTCACAGGACCTGGGATTTATAGATGACGGTTAAAGGGAAGTCGACGTCAATGTAGTTGCTTCCCGTAACTATAACAAAGCTGTGCAGTCTTCTAGAGGGACAGCGTGAAGGCAAAATGATTCATTTCTGCATAGACTAAAAGCTCCAAACATGAAGTCATCCAGATTTAACAATGGATCCTCTCAGTAGATGTGCCACATATCACTAGGCTCCATGTAGCAGAGCTGATATTGGCAATTAACTCTTTACAGCTTCAGTACCTGTATCAGTGGCCCTACATAAATGTATTAATACCTCATTGACAACTCAACTTCCCAATATTTATGGGTAGCAAAAGCAAGTCAAGAAGACCTGTCTCTGTTCTGAATACAGAATTTCTAACCCAGGTTTACAGGGTAAAGTATAGACGTGTCTGGTCCTCCAGAGTGAGATACATAATAAATACATTCATGTTTCCATAAGAATCTCACACTTAACAACTACAGTGTATCTATAAAATAATATTATGTAATAAAACACCATCATAACTTCTATAACTGCCTATACAATGCAATGTTCCAGGGAATGACAATATACATACTATGATTGCAATTAAGAAATACCAGCAAGTTACATTTATTATTAATAAGTTAACATTATTGGGAGAGAACTAATATTTTCATTTCACATTTCATCTTATCTCAGGATGGGAGGAGTTTTCTGGTGCACTCAGTGCTGGAAGTTAGTGACAACTAACACATCATTACTATGTTATACAAATGATTGACACTGGAAACATTGTCTAATTGCTTTCTGACATTATTCTCCAACTAGATCTGAATTGTCTCCAATGCAGAAGGTTACCTGCTATAATACTGACTGACTCTATGTACAGGTATATAACTACTATAATACTGCCCCCTATGTACAAGAATATAACTACTATAATACTGCCCCCTATGTACAAGAATATAACTACTATAATACTGCCTCCTATGTACAAGAATATAACTACTATAATACTACCCCCTATGTACAAGAATATAACTACTATAATATTGCCCCCTATGTACAGGAATATAACTACTATAATACTGCCCCCTATGTACAAGAATATAACTACTATAATACTGCCTCCTATGTACAGGAATATAACTACTATAATACTGCCTCCTATGTACAAGAATATAACTACTATAATACTGCCCCCTATGTACAAGAATATAACTACTATAATACTGCCTCCTATGTACAGGAATATAACTACTATAATACTGCCCCCTATGTACAAGAATATAACTACTATAATACTGCCCCTATGTACAAGAATATACCTACTATAATACTGCCCCCTATGTACAGGAATATAACTACTATAATACTGCCTCCTATGTACAGGAATATAACTACTATAATACTGCCTCCTATGTACAAGAATATAACTACTATAATACTGCCCCCTATGTACAGGTATATAACTACTATAATACTGCCCCCTATGTACAAGAATATAACTACTATAATACTGCCTCCTATGTACAGGAATATAACTACTATAATACTGCACCCTATGTACAAGAATATAACTACTATAATACTGCCCCCTATGTACAAGAATTTAACTACTATAATACTGCCCCCTATGTACAAGAATATAACTACTATAATACTACCCACTATGTACAGGAATATAACTACTATAATACTGCCCCCTATGTACAAGAATATAACTACTATAATACTGCCCCCTATGTACAAGAATATAACTACTATAATACTGCCCCTATGTACAGGAATATAACTACTATAATACTGCTCCCTATGTACAAGAATATAACTACTATAATACTGCCCTATGTACAGGAATATAACTACTATAATACTGCTCCCTATGTACAGGAATATAACTACTATAATACTGCCCCCGATGTACAAGAATATAACTACTATAATACTGCCCCTATGTACAAGAATATAACTACTATAATACTACCCACTATGTACAGGAATATAACTACTATAATACTGCCCCCTATGTACAAGAATATAACTACTATAATACTGCCCCTATGTACAGGAATATAACAACTATAATACTGCTCCCTATGTACAGGAATATAACTACTATAATACTGCCCCTATGTACAAGAATATAACTACTATAATACTGCCCCTATGTACAGGAATATAACTACTATAATACTGTCCCTATGTACAAGAATATAACTACTATAATACTGCCCCACTATGTACAAGAATATAACTACTATAATACTGCCCCTATGTACAAGAATATAACTACTATAATACTGCCACTATGTACAGGAATATAACTACTATAATACTGCCCCCTATGTACAAGAATATAACTACTATAATACTGCCCCACTATGTACAAGAATATAACTACTATAATACTGCCCCCAATGTACAAGAGTATAACTACTATAATACTGCCCCCTATGTACAAGAATATAACTACTATAATACTGCCCCCTATGTACAAGAATATAACTACTATAATACTGCCCCCTATGTACAAGAATATAACTACTATAATACTGCCCCCTATGTACAAGAATATAACTACTATAATACTGCCCCCTATGTACAAGAATATAACTACTATAATACTGCCCCCTATGTACAAGAATATAACTACTATAATACTAACCCCCTATGTACAGGAATATAACTACTATAATACTTCCCCTATGTACAAGAATATAACTACTATAATACTGCCCCCTATGTACAAGAATATAACTACTATAATACTTCTCCTATATACATGAATATAACTATTACTGCCATATAGCCATTATAATACTACCTAGTACATAAAAGATGATACTTTCTAACAAATATATTGCAGCTACAAAAAGAACAAGAATTTTGGTTCAATTCAATGTATCAAGACGGTAATGACTATTCTGATGATGAAGGTTAGCATGAAAACAGAGGTTAAAACTTTGGACGGGGAATCTTATGCTAGTTGGAGAATGACTTTAATAAATTCTTATTGCTCTAGACAAATTTCCAATTACATTTCTAAGTTCAGGAGTCACAGGAATTACAATATAATAAGATGGATCAGCAGCTGCCGCCTGCTTGTGGATGGTTTCCAGTTACAGGTTGTGTCATTTATACTATGCTGCATTGTCTATTGTTTTAATATTTTGTTTTGAGCTGCTTTTATCTTTTATATATCATATTTATTACTTTACAGGAATAATAATAATAATACTTCTGCTATTACAGGTAAATTATTCGTTACTTTAAAGGACAACAAGGATTCCTGATGTTAGACTATCCTAATTAGCTTGCTCGTTACCAGTAGGGGGCGTCGGCAGTGTTTTATAGTAGTTACAAGGCTTCGGAATTACAGAGAAAATAAGGAATGGTAATCGTGAGAAGTGCGGACAGTTGTCTGGCGTCGCCGGCTTTCTGTGAAGTGTGGAGGGATGTACATAATTAGTTGTCGGCATAACCCTAATTAAGTTTGAAAGAATATGCAAATGAGCCTGAGGTACTCAGGCTGACGTCACCTGAGCACCTCAAGCTCAGTTACATAAACTTTCAAAGCTTTGTAATTCTCTTAGGCCCCTTCTACACTCGCGAGTGTGATTTGATTAGGGCCAGATTAAAGGAGGGGCTCCTGGGGCTCAAGCCCCGGGGCCCCCACCGCTTTCACTTTTAATGGGGCCCCCACCAGTTTCCCACAGTCAGCGACTCAGCTCAGCATCACACATAGGGCTCTAGGATGTCAGCTATGCCAGTGAGACACAACTGCTATCACTGGAGGAGATCTCCGATGCACTGTTTACAGGAGCTGGCTGGCTATATACTTCCAAAAACATTATTGGAAGGGCCCCCACCAGTTTGCGCCCAGGGGCCCCCACCACTCTTAATCCGGCCCTGGAGGTGATGAACTTGCATTAAACTCGCAATGCATACTGCCCAGATCTCCCGGCCTCCCGGCCCGAACGCTACAAACCGGAACTGAACTCAGCATGTCAGTCCCGGTTTGCAGCGTTCAGGCCATGCGATCGGAGCAGCACGCGTTGCGAGTGTGATGCAAGTTCATCGCATGACACTCGCGAGTGTAGAAAGGGCCTTAATGTTTCCTTGTACTTTTCTGGTGTTTCCTATTGTTGTGTTATAGTCATTTTAACAATATGTTAGATTCCTGCATTTTGCATTGTTATCTTTATATATTATGTATTATTATATATTATTATTGCTTTATGTTGTGCCGGTACTTTGTTTGCTCTAGTTATTTTATTTGGACTGATATTTTATGTCTTTTTGCATTTTTCTTTTCAGTCTTCATTTTGTTTGAGTGAATTTGTTTTATTTTGTATTTTCTATTGCTTATTTTATTGTTTTAGTATATGTGCACTTATACTTATTATGTCACACTAGTATTTTACTATGCTTTAAAATGTAATGTTGCACTGCTAATTTATAATACTCTGATACTTTTTTTATTTTATTCTGGCAATTTATATTTAATTTCTTAAATGCATATTTTAGTGGTAAAATATATTGTTCAAGATGTTCTTCTTTCTATTGTTTTAAAAACTATAAACTCTGGCTGCTTCCTCTTTGGGGTGGTACTTTCTCTCAAAAAGACCCTTCAATTCCCTTCAGGACGACTCATAGTGGGTCGAACCTTTGTCCAAATATGTAGACTGGATATTAAAGGGGTTTTCCCATTTCAGCAAATTAATCTTATTGTTTGTATAATTAAAAGTTTCAAAGATACGATTTATCAATATACTTTCTGTATCAATTCTTTCCTAATTTTTAGATCTCCGCTTGCTGTCCTTCTATAGGATGCTTCTATGAGGACAGAAATCTGACCAGAGCTGTGTTATATAACGAGCCGTGCACCTGTGTGACCATGGTCAGATCTCTATCCACTGGAAGTAAACATAGACACTTTCTATAGAATGACAGCAAGCAGAGAACTAGAAAACCGTGAGGAATTGATACAGAAAGTATACAGGAAAATTGTACAACTTTTCATTATACAAACAATAACATTGATTTGCTGAAATGGGGACATCCCTTTAAGACCAATTTTACAGAAAATGGCAACATACCTAAAAGGTACATATGACTAACCTCAAAAATGCCCCCTGCCAAGTTTCAGATTAGCCACTTTAGATGTCGAGAGTCTGTATACTTATACTAGAATTCCCCACAAAGTAGAAGCAGTAAGAAAAGAACTGATCAACTCTAACAGAGATGGGACCTTTATAGAGTTTATATGAGAAGCCATCAGTCCCGCTGTGGGACCCCCGATGGCGTGAACCTATGCCAACATCTTCTCAGCTGGTTAAAATTTTAATGGTGAGTGAAGATGATTTTTTTTTGTGAATTAAAAGTGATGCAAAATGTTTTTGTATTTTATATTGTTCACAGCTTATATATACATATACAGCTTATATCCTACCGTACTGATAGTATATACACAGCATATATCATACAGTTATAATAGCATATTCAACATATATCATACAGCACTGATAGTATATATACAGTTTATAGCATACATTACTGATAGTATATATACAGCTTATATCATACAGCACTGATAGTATATACACAGCTCATATCATACAGTACTGATAGTATATATACAGTTTATAGCATACATTACTGATAGTATATACACAGCTTATATCATACAGCACTGATAGTATATACACAGCATATATCATACAGTACTGATAGTATATACACAGCATATATCATACAGTACTGATAGTATATACACAGCTTATATCATACAGCACTGATAGTATATACAGCATATATCCTACAGTACTGATAGTATATACACAGCATATATCATACAGTACTGATAGTATATACAAAGCATATATCATACAGTACTGATAGTATATACACAGCATATATCATACAGCACTTATAGTATATACAGCATATATCATACAGTACTGATAGTATATACACAGGTTATATCATACAGCACTGATAGTATATACACAGCTTATATCATACAGTACTGATAGTATATACACAGCATATATCATACAGCACTGATAGTATATATACAGCTTATATCATACAGTACTGATAGTATATACAAAGCATATATCATACAGTACTGATAGTATATACACAGCATATATCATACAGTACTGATAGTATATATACAGCATATATCATACAGCACTGATAGTATATATACAGCTTATATCATACAGTACTGATAGTATATACACAGCTTATATCATACAGTACTGATAGTATATACACAGCATATATCATACAGCACTGATAGTATATATACAGCTTATATCATACAGTACTGATAGTATATACACAGCATATATCATACAGCACTGATAGTATATACACAGCTTATATCATACAGCACTGATAGTATATACAGCATATATCCTACAGTACTGATAGTATATACACAGCATATATCATACAGCACTGATAGTATATACACAGCTTATATCATACAGCACTGATAGTATATACAGCATATATCCTACAGTACTGATAGTATATACACAGCATATATCATACAGCACTGATAGTATATATACAGCTTATATCATACAGTACTGATAGTATATACAAAGCATATATCATACAGTACTGATAGTATATACACAGCATATATCATACAGTACTGATAGTATATATACAGCTTATATCATACAGTACTGATAGTATATACACAGCTTATATCATACAGTACTGATAGTATATACACAGCATATATCATACAGCACTGATAGTATATACACAGCTTATATCATACAGTACTGATAGTATATACACAGCATATATCATACAGCACTGATAGTATATATACAGCTTATATCATACAGTACTGATAGTATATACAAAGCATATATCATACAGTACTGATAGTATATACACAGCATATATCATACAGCACTGATAGTATATATACAGCTTATATCATACAGTACTGATAGTATATACAAAGCATATATCATACAGTACTGATAGTATATACACAGCATATATCATACAGCACTTATAGTATATACAGCATATATCATACAGCACTTATAGTATATACAGCATATATCATACAGTACTGATAGTATATATACAGGTTATATCATACAGTACTGATAGTATATACACAGCTTATATCATACAGTACTGATAGTATATACACAGCATATATCATACAGCACTGATAGTATATATACAGCTTATATCATACAGTACTGATAGTATATACAAAGCATATATCATACAGTACTGATAGTATATACACAGCATATATCATACAGCACTGATAGTATATACAGCATATATCATACAGCACTTATAGTATATACAGCATATATCATACAGTACTGATAGTATATACACAGGTTATATCATACAGCACTGATAGTATATACACAGCTTATATCATGCAGTACTGATAGTATATACACAGCATATATCATACAGCACTGATAGTATATATACAGCTTATATCATACAGTACTGATAGTATATACAAAGCATATATCATACAGTACTGATAGTATATACACAGCATATATCATACAGCACTGATAGTATATACACAGCTTATATCATACAGTACTGATAGTATATACACAGCATATATCATACAGTACTGATAGTATATACAAAGCATATATCATACAGTACTGATAGTATATACACAGCATATATCATACAGCACTTATAGTATATACAGCATATATCATACAGTACTGATAGTATATACACAGGTTATATCATACAGCACTGATAGTATATACACAGCTTATATCATACAGTACTGATAGTATATACACAGCATATATCATACAGCACTGATAGTATATACACAGCTTATATCATACAGTACTGATAGTATATACACAGCATATATCATACAGCACTTATAGTATATACAGCATATATCATACAGCACTTATAGTATATACAGCATATATCATACAGTACTGATAGTATATATACAGGTTATATCATACAGTACTGATAGTATATACACAGCATATATCATTCAGTACTGATAGTATATACAGCATATATCATACAGCACTGATAGTATATACACAGCTTATATCATACAGTACTGATAGTATATACACAGCATATATCATACAGTACTGATAGTATATACAGTTTATATCATACAGTACTAATAGTATATACACAGCATATATCATATAGCACTAATAGTATATATACAGCTTATATCATACAGTACAGATAGAATATACACAGCATATATCATACAGCACTTATAGTATATACACAGCTTATATCATACATTACTAATAGTAGATACACAGCATATATCATACAGCACTGATAGTATATACACAGCTTATATCATACAGTACTGATAGTATATACACAGGTTAAATCATACAGTACTGATAGTATATATACAGCTTATACCATACAGCACTGATAGTATATACAGCTTATATCATACAGTACTGATAGTATATACAGCGTATATCATACAGCACTGATAGTATATATACAGCTTATACCATACAGCACTGATAGTATATACAGCTTATATCATACAGTACTGATAGTATATACAGCGTATATCATACAGCACTGATAGTATATACACAGCTTATATCATACAGTACTGATAGTATATACACAGCTGATATCATACAGCACTGATAGTATATACAGCATATATCATACAGCACTAATAGCATATACACAGCTTATATCATACAGTACTGATAGTATATACACAGCATATATCCTACAGTACTGATAGTATATACACAGCATATATCATACAGCACTGATTATTTGTACAGTATATATCATACAGCACTGATAGTATATACACAGCTTATATCATACAGTACTGACAGTATATATACAGCTTATATCATACAGTACTGATAGTATATACACAGCTTATATCATACAGTACTGATAGTATATACACAGCTTATATCATACAGTACTGATAGTATATACAGCATATATCATACAGTACTGATAGTATATACACAGCATATATCATACAGTACTGATAGTATATACACAGCTTATATCATACAGCACTGATAGTATATACACAGCATATATCCTACAGTACTGATAGTATATACACAGCTTATATCATACAGCACTGATAGTATATACACAGCATATATCATACAGTACTGATAGTATATACACAGCTTATATCATACAGCACTGATAGTATATACACAGCATATATCCTACAGTACTGATAGTATATACACAGCTTATATCATACAGTACTGATAGTATATACACAGCTTATATCATACAGTACTGATAGTATATACACAGGTTATATTATACAGTACTGATAGTATATACACAGCATATATCATATAGTACTGATAGTATATACACAGCATATATCATACAGTACTGACAGTATATACACAGGTTATATCATACAGTACTGATAGTATATACACAGCATATATCATACAGCACTTATAGTATATACACAGGTTATATCATACAGTACTGATAGTATATGCACAGGTTATATCATACAGCACTGATAGTATATACACAGCTTATATCATACAGCACTGATAGTATATATACAGCTTATATCATACAGTACTGATAGTATATATACAGCTTATATCATACAGTACTGATAGTATATACACAGCTTATATCATACAGTACTGATAGTATATACACAGGTTATATCATACAGCACTGATAGTATATACACAGCTTATATCATACAGCACTGATAGTATATATACAGCTTATATCATACAGTACTGATAGTATATATACAGCTTATATCATACAGTACTGATAGTATATTCACAGCATATATCATACAGCACTAATAATATATACACAGCTTATATCATACAGTACTGATACTATATACACAGCTTATACCATACAGTACTAATGGTATATACAGTTTATATCATACAGTACTGATACTATATACACAGCTTATATCATACAGTACTGACAGTATATATATACAGCTTATATCATACAGTACTGACAGTATATACACAGCTTATATCATACAGTACTGACAGTATATATACAGCTTATATCATACAGTACTGATACTATATACACAGCTTATATCATACAGTACTGATAGTATATACACAGCTTATATCATACAGTACTGATAGTATATACACAGCTTATATCATATAGTACTGATAGTATATACACAGCTTATATCATACAGTACTGATAGTATATACACAGCTTATATCATACAGTACTGATAGTATATACACAGCATATATCATACAGTACTGACAGTATATACACAGGTTATATCATACAGTACTGATAGTATATACACAGCATATATCATACAGCACTTATAGTATATACACAGGTTATATCATACAGTACTGATAGTATATACACAGGTTATATCATACAGCACTGATAGTATATACACAGCTTATATCATACAGCACTGATAGTATATACAGCTTATATCATACAGTACTGATAGTATATTCACAGCATATATCATACAGCACTAATAATATATACACAGCTTATATCATACAGTACTTATAGTATATACACAGCTTTTATTATACAGTACTGATACTATATACACAGCTTATACCATACAGTACTAATGGTATATACAGTTTATATCATACAGTACTGATACTATATACACAGCTTATATCATACAGTACTGACAGTATATATATACAGCTTATATCATACAGTACTGACAGTATATACACAGCTTATATCATACAGTACTGACAGTATATATACAGCTTATATCATACAGTACTGATACTATATACACAGCTTATATCATACAGTACTGATAGTATATACACAGCATATATCATACAGTACTGATAGTATATACACAGCATATATCAGCGGTGGCGAATCTATGGCACGGGTGCCAAAGGCGGCACTCAAAGCCCTTTCTGTGGGCACCCGGGCCATCGCCCCAGCACACCAGACAAGACTCAAAGAATCTTCCTGCAGTTCCAAGCAACTTAAAAGATGCTGCTTTCAGTCATATTTTGATACTGGCTTCGCTACTTGGGACTGTAGGAAGAGGGAGAATTAGACAGGGTCGAATTATTTTTGGAGGACCTCCTGCTGGCCCTACGATTCTCTGTGTACGGAGGAAAACAGGAAAGAAGCTAAAATGATGAAAATTTTCCATCTTTCTACTGTGTTGCAGTCCTCAGGAGGCCAAGCTGATTGAAAGTTGTTGAAGAACAGGGAGCAATAAGTTACTGCTTTAAATTTTGGTTGGCACCTCACGATAAATAAGAAGGGTTTTGGGTTGTAGTTTGGACACTCGGCCTCTAAAAGGTTCGCCATCACTGGCATATATCATACAGTACTGATAGTATATACACAGCTTATATCATACAGTACTGATAGTATATACACAGCTTATATCATACATTACTGATAGTATATACAGCACTCATAGTATATACACAGATTATATCATACAGCACTGATAGTATATACACAGCATATATCATACATTACTGATAGTATATACACAGCTTATATTATACAGTACTGACAGTATATATATACAGCTTATATCATACAGTACTGACAGTATATACACAGCTTATATCATACAGTACTGACAGTATATATACAGCTTATATCATACAGTACTGATACTATATACACAGCTTATATCATACAGTACTGATAGTATATACACAGCATATATCATACAGTACTGATAGTATATACACAGCATATATCAGCGGTGGCGAATCTATGGCACGGGTGCCAAAGGCGGCACTCAAAGCCCTTTCTGTGGGCACCCGGGCCATCGCCCCAGCACACCAGACAAGACTCAAAGAATCTTCCTGCAGTTCCAAGCAACTTAAAAGATGCTGCTTTCAGTCATATTTTGATACTGGCTTCGCTACTTGGGACTGTAGGAAGAGGGAGAATTAGACAGGGTCGAATTATTTTTGGAGGACCTCCTGCTGGCCCTACGATTCTCTGTGTACGGAGGAAAACAGGAAAGAAGCTAAAATGATGAAAATTTTCCATCTTTCTACTGTGTTGCAGTCCTCAGGAGGCCAAGCTGATTGAAAGTTGTTGAAGAACAGGGAGCAATAAGTTACTGCTTTAAATTTTGGTTGGCACCTCACGATAAATAAGAAGGGTTTTGGGTTGTAGTTTGGACACTCGGCCTCTAAAAGGTTCGCCATCACTGGCATATATCATACAGTACTGATAGTATATACACAGCTTATATCATACAGTACTGATAGTATATACACAGCTTATATCATACATTACTGATAGTATATACAGCACTCATAGTATATACACAGATTATATCATACAGCACTGATAGTATATACACAGCATATATCATACATTACTGATAGTATATACAGCATATATCCTACAGAACTGATAGTATATACACAGCTTATATTATACAGTATTGATACTATATACACAGCTTATATCATACAGTACTGATAGTATATACACAGCATATATCATACAGCACTGATAGTATATACACAGCATATATCATACATTACTGATAGTATATACAGCATATATCCTACAGTACTGATAGTATATACACAGCATATATCATACATTACTGATAGTATATACAGCATATATCCTACAGTACTGATAGTATATACACAGCTTACATTATACAGTATTGATACTATATACACAGCTTATATCATACAGTACTGATAGTATATACACAGCATATATCATACAGTACTGATAGTATATACACAGCTTATATCATACAGTACTGATAGTATAAACACAGCATATATTATACAGCACTGATAGTATATACACAGCTTATATCATACAGTACTGATAGTATATACAGCTTATATCATACAGCATTGATAGTATATACACAGCATATATCATACAGCACTGATAGTATATACACAGCTTATATCATACAGTACTGATAGTATATACACAGCTTATATCATACAGTACTGATAGTATATACACAGCTTATATCATACAGTACTGATAGTATATACACAGCTTATATCATACAGCACTGATAGTATATACACAGCTTATATCATACAGCACTGATAGTATATACACAGCATATATCATACAGTACTAATAGTATATACACAGCTTATATCATACAGCACTGATAGTATATACACAGCATATATCATACAGTACTAATAGTATATACAGCTCATATCATACAGTACTGATAGTATAAACACAGCATATATTATACAGCACTGATAGTATATACACAGCTTATATCATACAGTACTGATAGTATATACAGCTTATATCATACAGCATTGATAGTATATACACAGCATATATCATACAGCACTGATAGTATATACACAGCTTATATCATACAGTACTGATAGTATATACACAGCTTATATCATACAGTACTGATAGTATATACACAGCTTATATCATACAGCACTGATAGTATATACACAGCTTATATCATACAGTACTGATAGTATATACACAGCATATATCATACAGTACTGATAGTATATACACAGCTTATATCATACAGCACTGATAGTATATACACAGCTTATATCATACAGCACTGATAGTATATACACAGCATATATCATACAGTACTAATAGTATATACAGCTCATATCATACAGTACTGATAGTATAAACACAGCATATATTATACAGCACTGATAGTATATACACAGCTTATATCATACAGCACTGATAGTATATACACAGCTTATATCATACAGCACTGATAGTATATACACAGCATATATCATACAGTACTAATAGTATATACAGCTCATATCATACAGTACTGATAGTATAAACACAGCATATATCATACAGTACTGATAGTATATACACAGCTTATATCATACAGCACTGATAGTATATACACAGCTTATATCATACAGTACTGATAGTATATACACAGCTCATATCATACAGTACTGATAGTATATACACAGGTTATATTATACAGCACTGATAGTATATACACAGCATATATTATACAGCACTGATAGTATATACACAGCTTATATTATACAGTATTGATAGTATATACACAGCATATATCATACAGTACTGATAGTATATACACTCACCGGCCACTTTATTAGGTACACTTGTCCAACTGCTCGTTAACACTTAATTTCTAATCAGCCAATCACATGGCGGCAACTCAGTGCATATAGGCATGTAGACATGGTCAAGACAATCTCCTGCAGTTCAAACCGAGCATCAGTATGGGGAAGAAAGGTGATTTGTGGCCTTTGAACGTGGCATGGTTGTTGGTGCCAGAAGGGCTGGTCTGAGCATTTCAGAAACTGCTGATCTACTGGGATTTTCACGCACAACCATCTCTAGGGTTTACAGAGAATGGTCCGAAAAAGAAAAAACATCCAGTGAGTGGCAGTTCTGTGGGCGGAAATGCCTTGTTGATGCCAGAGGTCAGAGGAGAATGGGCAGACTGGTTCGAGCTGATAGAAAGGCAACAGTGACTCAAATCGCCACCAGTTACAACCAAGGTAGGCAGAAGAGCATCTCTGAACGCACAGTACATCGAACTCTGAGGCAGATGGGCTACAGCAGCAGAAGACCACACCTGGTGCCACTCCTTTCAGCTAAGAACAGGAAACTGAGGCTACAATGTGCACAAGCTCATCGAAATTGGACAGTAGAAGATTGGAAAAATGTTGCTTGGTCTGATGAGTCTCGATTTCTGCTGCGACATTCGGATGGTAGGGTCAGAATTTGGCGTCAACAACATGAAAGCATGGATCCATCCTGCCTTGTATCAGCGGGTCAGGCTGGTGGTGGTGGTGTCATGGTGTGGGGAATATTTTCTTGGCACTCTTTGGGCCCCTTGGTACAATGCCACAGCCTACCTGAGTATTGTTGCTGACCATGTCCATCCCTTTATGACCACAATGTACCCTGTAACATCTGATGGCTACTTTCAGCAGGATAATGCAGCATGTCATAAAGCTGGAATCATCTCAGACTGGTTTCTTGAACATGACAATGAGTTCACTGGACTCAAATGGCCTCCACAGTCACCAGATCTCAATCCAATAGAGCATCTTTGGGATGTGGTGGAACGGGAGATTCGCATCATGGATGTGCAGCCGACAAATCTGCGGCAACTGTGTGATGCCATCATGTCAGTATGGAGCAAAATCTCTGAGGAGCTTCCAGCACCTTGTTGTATCTATGCCACGAAGAATTGAGGCAGTTCTGAAGGCAAAAGGGGGTCCAACCCGTTACTAGCATGGTGTACCTAATAAAGTGGCCAGTGAGTGTATACAGCTTATATCATACAGCACTGATAGTATATACACAGCATATATCATACAGCACTGATAGTATATACACAGTTCCATTTGGACATTGTTTGGCAACATTATTTGAACACTGCTGTATATGGCATGTTTTATGTGCTCTATATGACAGTATGTAAAGAGGTGAACACATCCGTAACATGAGTGGGTCTTCCGTAGCCACAGATACTATTGATACTAGTATCATATAGACCAGCATTACATATCAGATATGACCTAGGTATGATACCGTACAATCCAGACATGTAACTGCCATTACAAGGATCACAACCATCAGATATGACCAATACTGTATAGAAGTGACGTCATACATGTCATAGATCTCTATTAAAGGACGCAAAACAGATTGGATATTATAGGGACGACTATAACATGCATAATCCAAGGAAATTATTACTGACACCACCATAGAATGGTTATTATTGCCGCTACATATATCAGACAATCCATAACCGTGTCCATAATATATAGCCTGACACTGACATGGTGCAGGATTATTAAATATTACATTGTTACATAGGACATATCTGACAATATAAATCACCATTACCACTGGATGACTGATCACTCTGGACTCAGGGAGGACAGACAAGACAGTGAGCCCTATCCTGAGCCCTCCAAACTGTCACCTGCCTGCTTGCCTCTGTGTATCCTAAGTGACACAGAACAACTTGGAGACAGTCCCTCCCGACTTCAAAGTGAGGACAAGAAACAAGATGCACAAACAAGCTTAAAAGTGAGGTCATGGGTCTGGGTCTCAACAAAGAAAGCAAAATCAGTACAAAACAGTCCAAAAGGGAAAGTCAAAACACAAATGCCTAGATGAGAAAACCAGAAATATCATAAGTACAGCAAGTGAATATAAACAGGATAATAGCACAAAATATAACCAGCACAATACTATACTAGCTGTGAGAAGGGTACAAATAGGAACTAAGAGAGTCTCAGCTGCAGATGATTGGAGCAGAGCTCTGTCAGTCACAGACGATAATTACTATTGGACCACAACAGAGCTGCAGAACAGCCAAGTAAAGTTCACACACTAAAACACAGAGGGGAAGTCAACGCCTCCTAAGTCACTTCACAATGACCAATATATACATACATGTCACTCTGCATAACACAATGGGGCAAATTTATCAGAGGCTGGTGTAAAGTGAGCCAGCCTATGATGGTCCCCCCACCCCTGGCACTTGCCGCATCTGTCAGGAGGATCGGGCCTTTCGATAAATCTCGGTGGGCGGGAGCATTGCACTGAATTGCACCTTAGCCTGGCCCTAGCCTAGCATAATGCATGAGCTGGAACCGCCTCCTCCCCGCTTAAACGGTGTAGAGGGTGGAGAAATTGCAATCCCTGACTCTGCTCCGACAATTGGCTTGAACGCCTGTTTTCAGGTGCTGAAGCTGTGATAAACCCCCCCAATGTATTACTTATATAATAGATGTTTGGGTCACTATACATGGACATCACAGCTGATTGTCAGTATATATCTGATATCACATTGATCATAGTGATACTGTATATTTATATTATTTTAGATAGTATTTATAATATAATTAAAATTTTAGGGACTAATTTAAGATATTACTGATCATCTGGCCGATAAGTTTATTATGTGAGCTAATAAATACTTATTAATCAGATTTGAGGGTCCAATAGAAAAGGATCAAATAATCCTTCCATCATGATCCTATATAAAGTAGGTGTTTTTATCCCCTTCTCTTTACCCATAACCCTTCGTTTTGGCTAAAAAAAAAAAAATAGTTTTAAGTGTGTTTTGGTTGAGGTTTTCCATGGCAAATATGGCTTGAAAGTAATAGGTTTAAACATTTTTGGTGCTAAAAGCAATCATAGAATGGCCCAATTTTAAAACCATCTAATAGAAAAAAAAATGTAATAATCATTATTATAATTAATGGTCTTGAGAAAATAAATTGTATTAAATAATAATATACATTTAAATATTTTGAATCTTTTAAATATTGAACACTTAAAATATTCCATCAATAATAAATAAAAAATGATCTCTAAAACAGATGAAAAATGACTCCACGGTTTTAGGTCCAAAACTTCATGACAACAAAAACCATAACATAAAATGGTAAAAATGATAAATAGCAATAATAGTAGACATACTCCTGAAATCAAAATATTAAATAACAATATTACATTTTAAATACTTAATCTATTAAATAAAAATAAAATAAAACAAAATTTTATAATATATGCTTTCATAAAATCTGAATGAAAATTCTCTCTAAAAAAAAAAAAATGAAGTCCAAAATTTTGGTGGCAACAAAAACACAAGATAAAATGGCCCAAATTTACAAGCAACTTTTTTGATGCAATAAATATAATCAGGAAAAGGTATAATATAATAAATAATAACAACAACAATAAAAATAATAATACTATTAATGATAACAAATACTCCCAAAATTTGGGAAATAATAATAATAAAATGATTTTAAACACAGGCAGTCCCTGGGTTACATACAAGATAGGGTCTGTAGGTTTGTTCTTAAGTTGAATTTGTATTTAAGTCGGAACTGTATATTTTATCATTGTAACCCCTGACAGAACTTTTTTGGTCTCTGTGACAATTGGATTTTAAAAATGTTGGGTTGTCATAAGAATCAGGATTAACAATAAAGCTTCATTAGAGACAGCTGTGATAACTGTTACAGCTGTTTATTGTAGCCTAGGACTAAAGTACAATAAATTACCAATATCCAGTGGTCCGTTTGTAACTAGGGGTCGTATGTAAGTCGAGTGTTATTAAGTAGGCGACCGCCTGTACTTAAATTGTAAAATATAAAGAAAAAATAACTACAATGAAATGTAGTAAATATAAATAATAAAATAAATATATATTTTGAAAAATTAAAAAAAATCAATCCTCTCTAAAACAAAAAGAAAGATACCTCTAAGTTTCACATGTTGGTGGAGATAAAAGACAACAAATGGCCCAAATTTACCGCCAACTTTTTGGGAGCAACAAAATAATAATCTTAATAATAATACTCCCAAGATTATTGTGAAAAATACATTAACAATGGTACATTTATCAAATTAAAATATAGAAAACTATGAAATAATATAATATTTGTTTTGGAAAATGATGAATGTAAATTAATATGAAAGTAAAATAAAGATGACTCTAAGGCTACAGGCAATATAAGGACCTAAATTTAAAAAACAAATTATTGAACGGAATCATGATAAAAACAAAAAAACAAATACTCACTAAAATATATATATATATATAAAATAATAAAAAGTACTCCCCAAAATCTTGACGAATTTTGAAATATTTACAATTAAAAATATTTACATCTTTAAAAAAATATACAAATAATAAAAAATAACATTTATTTAGGGAAATTATGAATGTAAATTCTTTCTGAAACAGAAAAATAACCATAAAATCTCTACAAACATTATATATCAAGCCATATTTTTGGTTTTTAAATATAATGTTGCATTCATATTAGAAAAAATAAGGTAAGATTCATATATATATATATATATATATACATATATATATATATATATATATATATATGTATATATATAAATTAAAGAATAAAAACAAAAAAAAATGGAAATGGTTAAATATTCAGAGTAATAAAATACACTTAAAAATAGTTAATACTAGGAAGATTATGTATGTGTAAAATGAAATCCACAGCCACAGCAGGTATTCAAAAAGTATTCCAGTTTCTCGGGCCTATGAGTGGATATTTTCTAGGTTCGAAATGATTTTTAACATGCCTTTTATTACTGTTCAATCAACTGTGATTTGTGCTAGAATCAAACTGTAAGTGTTTCTTTTTCCTTCAGCGCCACCATTGGAGAAATTGAGTATTACACAGTGACCAATTTAATTACAGTCTGTGTAATGAAGAACAGGACTAGGTAGGTCCTCCAGGGAAGAAGACACTCTTTTCAACCATTCTCCACTTTAGGTCATGAAGATGATTCCCCTGAACCAGAGAAACCTGTTATGGAAAAGTTATGAATCATGTTTTTCTCACAAGATTAACTTTTTTATATAAATATGAGACATGTAAATTTTTAAGCAAGAGATTGTGTGACCTGAAGAGAGCAAAAGGATGAAAACGGTGAAGATCCAACCCAACTTTTAGACATAGAAATCAAACACATTGATTGAACGTTTGATGATTTTCAAAATTTTTCAGACGTTTGAAATTTTTTAAAAAATTTAATGCAGAAACAGACGTACAGTATTGCTGCACAATGAGACTTTACATGGAAGTCACTTGGGTTATAAAAAAAGTTACATAAGACATCATTAGACCACAAGCGACATAGAACAACCTGAACTACACAGACATTAAAGGCCAAATATTCTGCCAAAGACCAAAAACTGCATGGAAGAGTTATCAGGACAACTTTCAACAGGATATGGAAATTATTGTCGAAATGTATTTACAATTTATGAATTATGAAGATTAAAATTTAGAACAGTTTGGAAACTCAAATTCTTTTCTGAACTGATTTATCTTCAGTATGGATGCCCAACTTGTTTCTAAAGACTGAAGGTAAGTAGGCCACCCCAGCCTGTATCTACAGCTAAGGATAAAGAAGTCACCCCAAATGTTATATAAGGTCAAGAGGCCACCTCAACCTGTATCAACCTGAAGATAAAGTGGTCATTCTAATATGTATCTTTTGATGAAGTTAAAAGAAGACATCCCAACTTTAATCTAAAGACTGAAGATAAGGAGGTCATCTCAACCTGTGTCTCAAGACAGACGATAAGGATGCCACCCTAACCTGAAACTGTAGACGGAAAATCAGGAGGTCAACCCAACCTATATCTGTAGACTAAAAATTAGCCGGTCATATCAACTTATATCCATAGACTTTAGATCACGATGCCACCTCCATCTGTAAAAAAAAGTCTTATCTTTTATATCATCACAACTTGTACCTATAGACTAAAGATAAGGTCACCCCCAAATAGTATCTGAAGGAAGATGAAGGGGTCATTTCAACCTGTATCTATTGGCCAAAGATAAAGATAAAGAAGTCATCCCAAACTCTACCTGAAGAGGTTATGTTGACATATCTCTGCAGATTTAACATTAAGGAGTCACCTCATCCTGTAAATGGAAAGTATATTGTCAAGTATATCCCAAATCCCAAATTGTACCTCTATGGAAGGGTTATTTCAAACTATATTTGTATGCAGAAGATAGTCTACTTAACCTTTAATTGTAAACTGAAGATCAGAAGGTCCCTTCAACCAGTGCCTGTAGACCAAAGATCAAGAGGTCACTGCAACCTAAAAGGTCACCAAAATGCTGTGGATAAACTGTGCAGTTCACCTCGATGCACAGTCTGCAAAGTAAAAAATGTAAAAAATCAGTTCAATGTAGAGTTAAATGGCAAAATAAGCATCAAACCCAGAGTCTGTAGACTGAAGTTCAACTCGATCTGAATCTACAGGAAAAGGTCATCAAAACCTATATCTCTAGGTTAAAAGACAACACAACCTGTATGGGCAAACAGTAAAAATAAAAGATAAAGCCAAGACTGCAAGGAAGGTCCTCACAACCTCTACTTAGACATGATAAGTAGGGTTCTCCATAACCTGTGTATAGAGATTATGGGTCATTGTCACCATTGTTTTTATTTGCTATTTTTGTATGAACTATTTGCAGATTGTAGGTAAAAAAGCTCTTACAACCCGTAGACCACCACGACCATTATCCAACTTCTACTGGTACCATAGTCCCTACTATATCTTTGTGGAAGTCACCCCGAGTTGTATCTGCAGCCGTGAACAGATTAAAGGTGAGTAGGACATTACAAGGAGTATACCTAGGAGTACCATCACAGGTTGGGTTCACGGGCCAAGAGGTCAGTGCCATGATGCTCTGCAGGTCTTTCTTGTCACAATTTAAAAGAAAATACTTTAGTTAACCGTTAGAAGTCTATCCAGAGCAATGCTCTGCAAGTGGTAATGGTTACATGACTCAATTCTGATTAAAAAAAAAAAATTGGAAAAGAAACAAACAAAAAAGTAACACGCCCCGTGTGTATATTTTTCAGGTTGGCATGGGAGTAATTGGCAAGAAGATGAAGTACAATGCCCTTTAAAATTTTGGCAGGGAATTGGGGTATACAGCAATGCTCTGGGGTCTTTGGCAGGAATGCAGATTTAAGTTTTTAGGGTTTTGGCAATGATTTGTAGGATGTTTTAAGGAGGTCACTTTAAGGCATGCGAGACCTCCCCAAACTGAGCAGTCTTTCTTTCCACCACTCGAGCCTGTCTCATTTCGAGACATGCAAACTTCGGGTGAAGGGCATGGTTGGAACTTCTTGTCATATCACAGATGAGTATGGAGGGTTCAGCAGGTGGTCCTCAGCTCTTGGACAACATGGGAAGACATTTTTGCAGTGGTGGTAGATTAGACAGACAGCCTGTGTCTCTTTTTTCACATTTTCGTTGCCGTTTTTAGTAATCCTCGATGTCCATAGTTTCACACTCTCATAGGATGGGGGTCATTTATCAAATCGCTTTGCAGCCAAAAGGGGGCAGTAAAGTGCCAACATGTTACCTAGGCAAAAAAATGTTGTATTTTCCAAATCCATAGATTAAGGTGACAGCTGTAACCCAGTGGATCCCGGAGCAAGAAAAAAGCATCAATAGAGAAAAGGGATCCCTTTGAAAGCGCTTTGGAGTTTTTCCTTCTTTAGATTTGATGCTGTTGTTTTGCTCCTAATACGAACATTTTAAGCATATAAAAAAACCCGACAAAAACATATGTTATGAAGACGATAGGAAAACAACGATTCCCATGACACATAATTATAACAATGCCATATGGTGCATACATGAAGCCTCTATTGTCCTCAAGGGCGGCTGTGGACTACATATGGGCACCCTCAGGGGTCATCTAAGTGCATATTTAAAGGGATTGTGGACTACATGATGCCATATTTGGTCATTGTCCTCAGACTATTTCATACAGTAGATATTGCGGTTGTTGGTTGTGCTCATCTTACACCATATATCATCGTATGCAGCCTGACCCTGACTATACGCCCGGCCTACATACACATCTGATTGAATAGATAACCCTGAGGTAAACAATAGGCGGTGCTGTGGCTCTATGTGCTTTTTTATACAGGTTTTATGCCAAGGTGATGTGATCACTGAACACAGCCTAAAACTGATATTACACTCTGAGGTAAACGACCATGGAGGCCATATGTCATCTACTATCTCCTCAGAGTATTTCAGGCAGAAGGCATTGTAGATGTTGCCTAGGGCTCTCTTTTCAGTCCTGTGCCATGTAGGAGATCACTAAACACAGCATAAAACTGACTAAATATATGTAGAGTGGGTTATATATGAAATAACGGCCCGAAATATAGTCATTTACCTCAGAGTATTTTATACATTGGGCCTAGCTGATGTTTTTTGTGACCTGCTGTTTGGTCCTGTAATATCACAGTGCTAAGAGCGTACGTCTGACTAAAAGGGGATGTCAGGAAACATAATGCGTCATCTAATTGTTTATCTTCATATAGCAGAGGCATTTTTGGTTTTGTGTGTGCTCTCCTTTCCGGTTCTATTATAGGCCCAGCACTGCATTTAGAGATCAATAAATGCAACTAAAAACTGAGTATACAATGTGAGGGAATAATACAACGCCACATTTGTTGAGGTTTACCTCAGAATATGTCATAAAGTAGGCATTGTTGGTTTTGTGTGTGCTCTGCTTTAAGGTAATGCCACAATCATGCGTTGTAAGATCACTAAACGTAGCCGAGGTCTGGGTATAAACCAACATAAAGCCTACAGATGGTGACATCTGGTTGTTTACCTCAAAATGTGTCATTGCTGATTTTACATGTACTCTGATTTGAGGTCATGTTATGCTAAAATTATGTGTTGGGAGATCACTAAACACAAGCTAAGGCTTCAAAACTTTCAGAACTTGTAGGCCACAAATAACCAAACCTCATTGTTTACTTCAGAATATGTTGTTAATGCTTTTACGTGTACTCTGATTTCAGGTCATGTTATGCTAAAATTCTGTGTTGGGAGATCACTAAACACAAGCTAAGGCTTCAAAACTTTCAGAATTTGTAGGCCACAAAAAACCAAACCTTATTGTTTACCTCAGAATATGTTGTTAATGCTTTTACGTGTACTCTGCTTTCAGGTCATGTTATGCTAAAATTCTGTGTTGGGAGATCACTGAACACAAGCTAAGGCTTCAAAACTTTCAGAAATTGTAGGCCACAAATAGTCAAACCTTGTTGTTTACCTCAGGATATGTCATACAGTAGGCATTGCTGATGCTTAGTGACCTGTGCTCTGTCTGGAAATCACTGTACAAAGCCTAATTCTGGGTACAAATATTGAGGATCTCTTAGACCACTTATGGCCCCATCTTGTTGTTTACCTCATAGAGTAGGCATTGCTATCATATCAATGCTATCATAGTGTGCTCTGTTTTAAGGTGCTTTAAAGCTGAGTTGGGAGATCAAGTAACCAAAGCTTGTAATACACCTTTAAAACTAGTGGATCACATATCTGGACCGTATAGTAGACCCATTTCTGGTTGTTAATTTGGGGTTAATAAGTGCTTGATAAAGACAATGTAGTCTTATAAAATACAAAAAAAGGACTATGGAATATACATAGGGAAACTATGCCTCCTAAAAATGTCCAAAAGTAATAAAAACAGGGTGGATCATTGTGCAAAATGGAGCATCTATTGCTCTGAAGAGGACTATGACCACCACAGCTCAAACTTTCCAAACAATAAGAAGGGGAACATAGGCAACATGTATCAAAATAATGTTGACAATAGAGGCTGAGTGCAAAAAGTTGGAGAGCAGCAACATCTTGTCTTTGTCCAACAAGGACTATATGCTCCTTCCAGCTGCCATTGAATTTAGGGTAATGTTGATAAATGACCCCATCCATAAGCCACCTTACAGTGCCAGTCTCTGACATGGCCATGCTCACATTCCCTTTCTCAGTGGACTTCAACCCTCAGTTGACACAGTTTTCCACTTCTCTTTCCTCTTCTTCCTCTCCAGACTGCACCCCTGATGTTGCCACATCTGAGACCTTCCGGCTGTGTGGGGGGCTCTCACACTCTTCACGTGGCGGAGATAGAGATTGCAAGTCATGGCAAACAGCGTCATCTTCTTCTGAAGGGGATATTTTAGAGTGCAGTAACTGAGGGGCAATCTCACAGATGTTCTCAAGCTGTCTTTCTTCAAACTCAGGTCCAGGATTTGTGGTTACAACCCCAGTTGGTGCCGGGGATACTGTGAACGACTGTTCACTGCTGGCCCATGCTTCAGAGGAGCCCAGGCAGTAGAGTCCTTGAGACACGTATGAATGCGGCCAGCAGTCGGAGTGTGTCTGTGCAAGGTTGTCTAGACATGAGGGGAGAACATTCATAGGAAACACAGAAGGAGGACAGGACAGGGAAGACATAAAGAACACATTAAACACTGATATCAAGAAGAAGTCCACTATGCCAACCAAAAATATTCATTAGGAAACCCAAATTTTCCTACTTGAACCCATTTTAGGAGCAAAAAACAAAGTTGTCCCACCAACAGACCTCCAACAATATCCAGGAGATTGTCCATAGAAGAAGCCTACTTTACAAGCCATAAATATAATTAGGACTCCCCAATTCATTATTTATTTTCTTTATTTTGTCTCCATCTAACCTTGGGAATACAGCTAGATATCTGGCTCCAAAAATTAAGGTTGTCCCACTAATGGATCTCCATTATCATCCTTGAGATGGCCCACAAGAGAAGTCTACTTTTGCAGCCAAAAATGTTATTAGGACATCACAATTTCACAAGCTTTCACAATTTTGGGGATTGAGCTACATGTTCTGGTTCTACACATCTAAGCTGTCCCGCTAATGGATATCCATCACCATCATTGAGATGGTCTACAGAAAAAGTCTACTTTGCCAGCCAAAAGTTTAATTGGTTCACCTCAATTCACTATAAAGTTTGCAATTTTACCTGCACCAAATTAATTGGGAATTGAGCTGCATGTTTTGTCTCTACAAAACTCTACAAGAGTATCTCCACCATCATCCTCAACAGTTTGAGTACCTGTTCTGTCTCTGGTGCTTGATCAAACACTGTTGTCTGGCCATTCCATTGCAGTGGTCCTTGGGCATTGTGTGGATGTATTATTATAGAAATCATTCTATAACATTTAGACACAGTGGACACTGTATAGGTCTACTCTGTGAGCGTTATGGAGGGATTATATTGCCAAAGTATGGCAGTGGGAGTGACCATTATTCTGTTGTCTTTTAAAAACAGAACAATGAAAAGAAGGAAACTCCCTATTTTTACAATGAACGGCACCAACGTAGCCATGAAGATTGAAGTGACAATGAGTGGGTCCATTAAACATCCATTCTGGTGTCTTCTTACGCTTCCATACAGAAGTTATCTCATATGGCTACTACATGTCGCTATTATATGTGCACTATATTGTAGTACTTATGAATGAATTATTGTGATGGTTCCTCTATCTGGTTCCACAGTGCCCTCTCACAATGGGGGGGAGCTACTGAACTGTCTTTGGTCTTCAATCATATGATATTTGTCTATTAGGTCACTGCTATTGCTTCTACAACATTGATAACATAGACTTTTACCCTGGTTCTCCAGCAGCTCCTGGTAAGTTTCGCTCTGTCTTTCCTGGTTGGAATTGACACTTTCCTCTTCTCCATCCATGGACGACCAGGCCATTAGCGTTGCCTCAGAGATTGCAAATTGCTGCATGACACCTTGAGGGAAAACCAGAGACAAGATGTAAGTATGACAGATCGGCAGATAGGGTAGAGCAGGGGTAGGGAACCTATGGCTCGGGAGCCAAATATGGCTCTTTTGATGGCTGCATCTGGCTCTCAGACAAATCCTTGTTAAATTGCGATTGGCAGTGTGTACATCTAAGACACACAGGGGGATATTTATCAGGACCTCTGTGCACCGCCACTGGCGCAAAGGCCCTGAAATAATCGCAAATGCTAGCTTGTTGCTAGCTTTTGCGATTATTTTCCCCAATCCGCCACCTTAACGCCAGTGGGGCATGAAGATGCATGAAGGGGGGGCGCGGCCAGCCGAGCGGTGGGCGCGGCCGGAGGGGAGTGGGCCGGCGCGTTACTGTCCCCGCGCCTGCGCACTCGCTGCTGCCGGCGACTTTTCATACGTGAAAAGTCACCGGCTGCGTTTTTTTTCTTCTCCAGGCCCTGCCTGGCGTAGGTTAAACACTGCGCTGCTGGCAGCCCGATACATCAAGAGCCAGAAGCCTCTTGATGTATCGGGCTGCGAATTTGCAGCAGCGGGGCTATCATACGCTGGCGCACGAGCACCAGCGTATGATAAATATCCCCCATAGTGCAGATCTCTGGATGCAGGCAGGGATGTTACCACTGCATGCGTCCTTTCAGTGACCAAGGTGCCATCGCCGCAACATTGCTTAGGTGACAGCACCTGTGTCATAGAGTAGAGCCGCATGACCCAGGTGCCATTGCCTAAGCAGCAATGGCAGTGGCGTCTGGGTCATATAGAAGAGCGTGGAGTTATGAGAAGATGCTGAAGGGAAAACAGGTAGGTGAGTATTCCCTTTTTTTTTTTTTTTGCTGTGACTATCTAATGGGGGCGTGTGCTGGAACCACCTATCTACTGGGAACAATTATGTGCTGGCACTACATATCTACTGGGAGGCATGTGCTGTGACTACCCATCTACTGGGGGCAAGTATGTGCTGGCACTAGATATCTACTGGGGAAGCATGTGCTGTGGCTACCTATCTACTGGGAGGCATGTGCTGTGACTATCTATTTACTGGGGCCTGGGGGCATGTGATGGGGCTACCTGTCTACTGGGAGGTATTTGCTCTGGCTAGCTATCTACTGGGGGCATGTGCTATGACTACCTTTCTACCTTGGGCATGTGCTGTGGCTACCTATCTACTGGGGAGCATGTGCTGTGACTACCAATCTCTTGGGGGGCATGTGCTGGGGCTAGCTGTCTATTTGGGTGCATGTGCTGTGGCTACCTATCTACTGGGAGACATGTGCCGTAGCTACCTATCTACTGGGAGGCATGTGCATATTGTATGGCTCTCTCAGAATTACATTTTAAAATATGTGGTGTTCATGGCTCTCTCAGCCAAAAAGGTTCCTGACCCCTGGGGTAGAGGATAGGTCATATTCATTTTTACTATAGGTCTAGTCCTAGTCAGGAGAAGATTTACACATAATACAACCCATGCAATTTATTGGGGTCCTGAAGATCAGCGGACACCAAATATTGGTGGGAAGCAGATGATCTTTTTAGACCAACCCTGTGTGCTCCAATGGTCCCCAATACAGTTTTAAGCTATGGAAGGCTACCTGTTCCTAGCAGAGCTGTGCATTAGAGAGGGAACCCATACAAATCTTTACTGGGGACCGCAAAAAGGCCAAATCTGCCCCTGGACATGGTTTATTGCTGAAGTCTGTTGCATCAGATCTTATTATACCACAGTGAACATAGTAGATACATATCACAACAATGTATACAATCCTCACGGAGACCGCTACTCCTGCACGTCATGTAGCAATGTGGAGGTTCTGTACTTTACATTCGCTAAGCTGGAAAACCTCATGTCTGCCAGCTCAATGCATTATGTACAAACCCAATAAAACCCAGTAATTACAGCCCCGACAGGAGTCTTTTCAGTGCTTTGGACCTCATGAAGCCCAGTCCCCTCCATAATAAGTTATCCATCAGCGTAAGCCCGGTAACACTGAAGTACACAACCACTGTACATTTACACCAATTAATGGCCCTAATTGCCGCCCCAGGCAGGAACACTCCGGAGACAGAGTGTTCTAGGAGGGAAAATAATTCCTTTGCTGATTGTGATTTTCTGTAGGAGGAATTTAATTCATTTTGTAATGTTACAGCCCACAAGCCTCTGGATCTGCGGCAACTAAAAATATGCCGGCAAGAAAATACATGACACAGAATGTAATGGATATTAATGATGGAGACTTCCAGACTATTGACTAAGCTGAGGGGAAAGACTCCCATAAGATCAACTCTGGCTGGAGGTGCCCATGAGTATTGGGGTCCGACTAGTAGTGTCCCCACTAATCATGAGAAGGTTGTTCCTACTAGTAGGGCCCCCCACCAATCATGAGAAGATTGGTACTGTTCCCCCCATCGGTATGGAGAATCTTTGGTAGAGGTCTCTGATAACATGATGATCAAGAAGGGTTCAAACACTGCCGCCCCTCTCTCCAATGGCTAAAAATGAGGGCCCTGATGTTCTTGATGAAGAAGCCTGATAATCAGAGGGATTAGGAGATGACATTCTGATCATGGGAGTAGCCCCATTCTCCCAAATGAATAGAGGGGCAACAGTGTGGGTCACTCATAACATACTTATTGATAAAGATCCAAACACTGGGACCCCCCATTAGTGGAATACATGATGATCATGAGGATTTGACTGTGAGGTTCCCCTCCGATCATAAGAAAGTTGGCTCCATTCCCTCCATCTGAATGGAGTAGCTGTTGGGGTAACTGATAACATGCAGATTGGGGTCCAACAAAAGGAATTCCTCAACCAATGGCAAGAATGAGGGTCCCCCATCTGAAGAAAGTAGTGTGTTGGCTGGCGGTATCAGGAAAAAATGTTGATCCATTAAAGGGGTTGGCCACTTCATGTTTTTTATAATGTGTGTGAAAGTGTGTGGTGGGAGGGCAGATATTAGGTAATTTACCAATATACATCTATTAAAAGTTCTGCTCCGCTTTCTTGATGTGTAAATTGACGCCTCCTGTCTTTTACCTCATCAGCCAGACGTTCCTGACCATAAAATGGGCGACATGGAGAGTCCTGTGATTGCTAACTGTTCGTGAGCAATCGCCCTGCTAGGACTTTATTATTGGCAGATTAAACACAAAACATGCTTAGTCCTAACCTGGTGCCTCCAGAATTAATTATTGTGAACAGGTCGGTGAGCTGTGCCTTGTCCCTCTACCACAGCAGGAAGTCACAGTATAATATAGTATATAGTATCACTCAGCAGCTACATTATATCCATCTGTGAGAAAATAATGTTGTTCCATGGAAAAGTGTGTCACTACTCATAAGCAGAACGTTCTGGATAACTCCTTTAAGAGATTATTAGCATTCATTATTAACATTATAATATAAGTATATGTATATCCAATGCCATACGCACCAGCCAGGAACCTTGCCTCCTTTTCTCCATCACTCAGGTCGGAGTAAGCGTCGCTGTCCATTCGAGTGCTCTCATTGGTTGGAGGCGGTGGTTGACCCCAGCTCTGCCATTCTATCATATGAGCAACACGCCCTGAACCAATAGCTGTAGGCTTGGTCACATGATCCTTCATCGTTCGCGAGATACCTGCGAGGAGAGAGATAGTGGGTTATCATGTGGATGCAATGGGGGACACAGAGCGGGGGGAGCCCAGGTGTGGGCTGGGGGTCACCACTCAAGGTCCAGTACCTTTGACAGAGGATTTGGCTAGAGCACCAATTCCATAGGCATTGGAATGTCTCTTCAACCGAGGAAGGATCGAGGTTGTGTCTTCCATTGATAGCTGACAGATCATAAGAGAGAGAGGATATAATATGCTCAGGTAATGAGAGAGATGGAGATATAGAGAGAGACAGGTCAGGATCGAGAGACAGACAGACGAGAGACAGCTTCGCTCAGAACCAGGAGTGGTGGAGACAGAGATTGTGGTGTGTATATGTGATCTCGCTGTGACAGTGAAAGGAGAAAGTGATGGAGTGTGATGGGGGAAAGGTGGGTTATACTGGCGGCCGGACATGGCGCAGATTCTCCTAAGAGTCATTATCAAGAGAGTAGAGACATCATCCCTACTTAAAGGGACTGCCAGTTTATTATTAAGGGATAAAAGTATGATTGCAGGGGGTCCGAAATGCAAGACCCCACAATCAAAAGGATGGTAGCGTGTTAGTCTCTCATTTCACTCCAGACCAGTGGGACCTGTGGGTTTCAGCCAAGCTGGAAATCCAAGAGAAGTCATTGGATCACCATTTACTTATATAGGGATAAGCAAAATCCGTAAGTCCAGGTGGTATAAAGTGGGTCAGAGGTATTTGTTGTCCCTCCTTAGTGCAGGGTCTTGGATTTCCTCCCCCTTACAACCTCTTTAAAACATATCAATTTTTGGGGTTCCAAGAAATCATTATAACTAATAATGGTGGACAATGTGACAGAGAACAGTGGAGACATCTACAATCTGATGCATATGGCACATATACTTAAAATATTCACAGAATCTTATGAAAAAACTGCACCATTTATATCCAGCTTAAAGCGAACCCATCATGTTTTATATGGGGGTCTGCTCTGCCAGCAGCATGTTATAGAGCAGGAGGAGCTGAGCAGATGGATATATAGTTGAATGGAAAAAATGTTCAATACAACTTGTAAAATATTGATTCAAATCCCTCCTCTTTCTGTGCTAAGGAGTCCAGTGGGTGGTCCACTCTGAGTAAGACCGCCCACTGGACTAATAACCACAAAAAGAGTACAGATTTAAAGCACTAAGATACAAGTGGTACCTTAAATCGTCTTGCTCTATAAGCTGTTGCTGATAGGATTGTACTTTCACGGTGATAGGTTTCCTTTAGGTAAAAAAAAAAATAAAGATTGTACCTTTAAGACACTGTGATCACAAGTGACATTTAAAGTGAAGGTCTACATGTGAAAAACAATATCAATTATGCAGTCATTATCACAATTATGGGTTTAATTATTGAGAAATGGAAACAGAAAACAACAGTTTCCGTGGTGGAAACCATCAGCAAGTAGGAACAGATTTGGAAATAGGCAGCAAAAAGAAAGTGAACCTTTTGAAAACACCAATAATTTAATAAATATTACTAATAATATGATCTGAGTGTATCTAAGCCACAATTCTGGATGCTAAAGATTCTAAATCCTAAAGCTAATGCTGCATGCTGAAATAATCCTGAACTGGAGGAAGGTAGAAAATTCACCAGTATTGTACAAATCTTATCCAGAGCTCTAGGAGACATTGGGTTAAGGCGATTGCATATGTAAGGGCTAGACACTTCTAGGGTTCACTTACTTTTGCCCCTACTCTGAGAGCTTAGTAGTACATTTAGTTCACTGGTTACATTGTATTTCTCTTTAGTTGTGACTATAGAAACAATCAGATCTCATTGTATCAGTAATCTATGAAGACATCCAAAGGGGTCACTTTCTTTTTCTTGAACATATAAATGATACTTTAGGAATACTACAGTCTCAGTGACATGGACCGTTAGTTTCAAGATCCAAAGCCGGTCTCTATATATATTGAGGGAATTTATTAATATCATTGCAGTAATAAGAGGTTGTGGGAAACAATGTGATACAGTGAGTGCAGATAGAGAGAAGAGACAGGCAGGGGGAAAGCTGGACTCACATTAATCCCGTCCCAGGAAAAGTCTGTTCGTGTCTGAGAGAGAGGGAGAACAGTCACATGAGAGGCAACACAGAACTAGACAGAGCAAAGGAGAGAGACAGAGGGAGAGAAGAAGGGAAGGGGAAAGAGAGATGAGGAGGAAAAGGAAAAAAAATAGTGAGAAAGGAAAGAGGAGAGTGAAGAAGGGAAGATGAGAAAGAAAGAGAGGAAGGAAAGAGGCGGAAGAGATGAAGAGAAAGAGAGAGAGGAAGGGAAGAGAAGGAAGAGATGAAGAGAAAGAGAGAGAGGAAGGGGAGGGAAGAGGAGGAAGAGATGAAGAGAAAGAGAGAGAGGAAGGGAAGAGAAGGAAGAGATAAAGAGAAAGAGAGAGAGAGGAAGGGGAGGGAAGAGGAGGAAGAGATGAAGAGAAAGAGAGAGAGGAAGGGAAGAGAAGGAAGAGATGAAGAGAAAGAGAGAGAAAGGAAGGGGAGGGAAGAGGAGGAAGAGATGAAGAGAAAGAGAGAAAGGAAGGGAAGAGAGAGGAAGGAACAAGGAGAAAGAGACAGAAAAGAATAGAAGAGGTGGCAGAGAGTGGAAGAAATGGAAGAGTAAATAGATGAAGAAAAGAGGAGAAAGAGGTAAGGGAGAAGAGAAGAGGAGAAAGATAGAGAAGGGAATAGATAGATAGATAGATAGATATGAGATAGATAGATAGATAGATAGATAGATAGATAGATAGATATGAGATAGATAGATAGATATGAGATAGATAGATAGATATGAGATAGATAGATAGATAGATAGATAGATAGATAGATAGATAGATAGATAGATATATAGGAAATAGATAGATATGAGATAGATAGATAGATAGATAGATAGGAAATAGATAGATAGATAGATAGATAGATAGATAGATAGATAGATAGATATGAGATAGATAGATAGATAGATATGAGATAGATAGATAGGTAGGAAATAGATAGATAGATAGATAGATATGAGATAGATAGATAGATAGATATGAGATAGATAGATAGATATGAGATAGATAGATAGATAGATAGATAGATATGAGATAGATAGATATGAGATAGATAGATAGATAGATAGATAGATAGATATGAGATAGATAGATATGAGATAGATAGATAGATAGATAGATAGATAGATATGAGATAGATAGATAGATAGATAGATAGATATGAGATAGATAGATAGATAGATATGAGATAGATAGATAGATAGATAGATAGATAGATAGATATGAGATAGATAGATAGATAGATAGATAGATATGAGATAGATAGATAGATAGTAGAAGTGTAGTCGGAGTATAGAGATGAGGGAGAGCACAGAAAGACATAGACAGTTCTGCACAGTAACACAGAGCAGATGAGTGGCAGGTAACTTACAGATATATCTATACATTATCCGCACACAGACACAGTACATGGTACAGCGGACACATGGGGTGGTCACCGGTGGACTACAAAGATACATCCTCATCATTATCAGCCGCATCACAAGTCTCTGACCCAGATTTATACAACATTTATATCTACATGAAAGCTTTATATGATATCTACTAAGACCTCACGTGTGGAGATCTGTCAGGTCTCATGTCTGCAGGCACCAAAACTAAAGGAGGCGCGTGGCTGAGCACAGCAGTGTGAGGACATGCCCACAGTAATAGAGCGATAGATACAAACTTTATTTATCCCAAAAGTAAAATTGTACTTTGAGAAGTTACAATCCTGGAACACAAATCCTATTGTAATAGCAGTGAGATGGGCGAATTTCTTAAGAGCTTAAATATCACGGGTTATGTGAAAAAACTTTTGTGTAATTCTTATAGGTTGTATTTCATGGCCCTGCATCTTTTTCAAACGTTCTATAATATTACACAGATCTCCTGGGACAATACATAACACTGGCTTCAGAGAGCACAGAGCACAGCAGTGAGAGGAAATGCCTCCAGGGCAGTTGGAGAAGCTACAATCCTGGTATATAAATCCATATATCACAGTTCTGCTGCTACTAACAACTTAGACAAAGGTCTGATTACATTACACATCTCTCCAGGGACAATACATAGCACTGGCTGCAGTATGTATGGTCTCACCTGTTCTTTGTATTGATGTATAAACCGTGTTCACATTTAGTAATTGTATCACTAGGGAGGTTGTTCATAGCATAGTGATACATTATATTCCCTGTTACACATCCAATGAAGCTGAGTGGCTCCCCCTATAGGTAGAGGAAGAGGACAACTCAAGGTCGAGAGATTTTGCTTTCCAGGTGATTGTCCCCTTCACGGTGGAGGAATTTTTTTCCACATTAAATCTCATCCGTAACTCGTCTCCTGGATCTGCTCCGCTGCAGATACTTGACTATAATTGGAGGATTTACTGTAGTGAAAAACTGTAAAAACCTCATTTACAAGTGGATCTGGAATTTATAAAGATGCAACCGCAGCAATGAAGCAAAGAAGCGACAAGCTGGCACTTAAAGGGGATGTCTGCGCGCTGTCAGGAAAAGCTTTTTTTTAATATAATACCCTATTTGGAAATTCTGAGAAGTGGTGAGACACTGTAACATAGTGATTATGGGGGAGGACAGACAGCTCCTTCCTGGAAATGGCTGATAACATAGAACAATAGCCTGCATTCACCTGCGCTGGAGATGAAAAGGAGATTGCAGGCTTCCTATCCCTTTAAGGCACAATGAGTATTGATTTCCATATCCCTTTATATATTCCATAACACAACGTCAATGCCTTTGTCGGAGAGGCGGTAAGATGTATATGAATGTATAGGATTATTAATAGGGTACAGAAATATACAGGATGAAACATGAATTATGTAGTATATGGGAGAGTCAGCGGGATATTGCATATGGATAAAAGGCGGAGAAGAGGTCCCTGTCCTATAAATAAAGCCGTATAAAAGTCTATGGAGGTGATCAGGCAAAATAAATACCGTACTAACAAATAATGCTGCCCTATAATTGCATATAATCCTTCCATTTGGCTCCTGCATTATACAGCCATACAGTAACCTTACACTAATACAAGACAGTGCTCCTATAATACTGCCATATTTTTCCTGCATTATAATGTCTGTGATACCCAGATGAGGATTTAGGGGGGCCCCATTAAGAAGTCTGCTATGGGCAGTGCCAAGTTACGCCCCAGTACATATAGTTTCTACTTTATATATCAGGCGGTCCCCTACTTAAGAACACCCGACTTACAGACGACCCCTACTTACAAACAGACCTCTGGTAATTGGTCATTTACTGTACTTTAGCCCTAGGCTACAATGATCAGCTGTAACAGTTATCAGAGGTGTCTGTAATGAAGCTTTATTGTTAATCCTGATTCTTATGACAACCCAACATTTTCAAAATCCACAGAGACCAAAAAATGTTTGGTTGGGGCTACAATAATAAAATAAACAGTTCCCACTTATATACAAATTCAACTTAAGAACAAACCTGCCGAACCCATCTTGTATGTAACCCGAGGACTGCCTGTATATCGCCATACATTGCCCATAGGATTCTGCCATATAATCCCTGGATTATAGTTTTATAAAATGTCTATGTAATACTGCCATATACTCTATGGATATATAGTACCATATAATGTCCATTTAATACTGTCACACAGTTCCTGCACTGTCCATGAAATACTGTCATATATAGTATCATACAATTCCCATATAACACTGCCATATAGTTGTATGGTGCTATTTAGTAACTATAGTAAATAATGTTGTCATATAGTCCCTGCATTATAGTTCTACATCATGCCCACATAACTCAGGAGATACTTTCTGCAGTGTCATTTATTTTTGCTGCTGTTTATACTGCCATATACTTGTATAGTTCTATACTATGACCATATAATGCTGCCATAAAGTTCCTGTATATTGTTGCGTATAATAATTCCTGCAATACAGTAACTAATAGATACTAACATACCGTGACCATGGTGTCATACTAGGTTTAAATAACGCTGCCATGTAGTGTCACAAAGTAATACCGCAGGCACCTGCATAATCATGCCATCTACCTATAAACTACAGCTAGCAATGCCATCTAACACAATGGGGGGGATTTACTAATTATGGCGCAAGCACGACTGTCGGCATCGGAGATCAGTCTCCGGTAAGCACAGCCCGATGTATTAAAGTGGCGCACGGCTGTAAGTAATTAATGGGTAGACGGTAATAATCAGTCGTGCGCCATAAAAATGCTGATATCAATGAGATGTGCGCCAAAATCTTACATGGACTGCGCCTTAATTTTGCTCTCTGAACATTTTTTTCCTGGTCCATTGTGCGCCAAAAATTGCGCCTAAAAATGTCGACAAAATACACATAAATGTGACGGATAATGTGGAGAAGTTAGGCCACGCCCACTTGCGCCAAAAAGGAGGAGGAGTCGGGATAGTGGGAAACATCTGTTCTTTCTGGCGCAAACTCATTATAAATGATCCGCAACAATTCTGCGGCCAAAAAAACAAAAGATCCCAGCATTTTTTTGGCGCAGATACGATAATACATGTCCTCCTGTGTGCTAATTAGTTGGTCTACATTATCATGCTCCATATAATACAACCATACAGTGCACAAAATTACTGTACCAAGTACAAAAGCGATAAAACCACCATAAAAATTCATGAAATACCTTCATAACAATTCTTCTTTACAACACAAATATACAATATCCATATAATGCTATCATGCCGTTCATAAATAATACCGCCATATAATAATACACACCAACAACAGAGAAAATATACAGTATCTATAGATAATGAGGTTATAGAGGAGATATTGGAATTCAGTGCTTGAGCAAATCCAAGGACCTGAAGCAGGTGAGGGACGTGCGGTAAGGAGAGGGGCTCAGTCTGGTCAGGAGGTCCCTTTTTGGGTCACATTAGAAGCTGCAGATGCCAGCATCATACAGTGCAGAGCCTTGGGGGACATATAGCGGTATGTACGGTATATTACAGTTGAGCAGTACATTTCTCAACATTTTATCCATCCAGGAATAATTATCGGCAGTGCTGCCCCCTATATGTGATGGTAATTACCGCCATCACCTACAGCCTCAAATTTAAGAAAATGTTCATGAAAGGAAATTAGATGTAATTAGGTAAAATAGTTAGCAATTAATCCCTGGCATAGTGTTTTGGCACACATCTTAAAGGGGTTGTCAAGGTTACAAATAGAATAGCTCCACAATATCAAATTGGTGGAGGGTCTGACAACAGGCACTACCTCAGCTGCTGATACTAAGAAAATGGAGCAGGAAGCAGACAGCGCCGTTCTCTGTTTAGTGGCTGAACCAAGAAACTGCAGCTTAGTTCCCATTCAAATGAATCTGGACTGCTCTGCAGTAACCTGGTTTGACCACTATAATAATAATGGTGCTATCTACTTCTGTGCATATCACAAGAGCAGATCTGAGGGGTTAATGGGAGTGGGAAAGCCCCAACAATCTGATACTGAGGACGTATTCTATGGATATTTTCTGAATAATTTAGCCTAAAAGCTTCATGTCCGCAACTGCTTCTCTTGCAGAGTGTATGCACGGCTGAGAGGATATTAAACTGTTTTGGGGAACACTAAGGGGGACAATGGGGCAGATTTACTTACCTGGTCCTGCCGCGATCCCGTTGTGCGTTGTCCAGCGAGGATTCGGGTCTGGCGCAATTCACATAGCTCATGCGCCCGAGTTCCTGCATCCGTAGCTTCTGCGCCGAGATCCGCCGGAGTTCACCTTCTTCTTCCCGGTGCTTGTAAGTGCGTGTCTTGCAACACATTTCTAATTGTTAAATCCCGCACGTTTTCTGAATCTGTCGGCCCGCCCCCCGATTTCTGTCGCGTGCAAGCCGGTGCCGATGCGCCAAAATCCGATCAGGTGCGCTGGGGCAATTTGGCGCAAAACGGAAATTGGCGGGAAACCCGACGAAAATGCGTCCGTCGGACCCCTTACTAAATGAGCCCCAATATGTTATGTGGGTGACACAAAGGGGAGCATCATATTGTGAGGGGAACAATAAGGGGGCACTATATTGTGTGGGGGACACTAAGGAGGGCATTGTATTAAGTGCAGGACACTTAGGGGGGGCATTTGAAGGACCATAAGGGTGATGGCACACATGGCATTTTCAATCCGTTTAAAAACGCATGCGTTTTGAAAAAGCATCCATTTTTTAAAACGTATCAGTTTTTGTCCGTTTTTCCCAATTATCTTAATAGATGAACAGGTTCTAAGCAGCCAAGAATGGTCAAAAGCGGATGCGTTTTTAAACGGACTGAAAACGCCATGTGTGGCATCACCCTAAAGGGTCATTATTTTGTGGTAGGGGAACTGAAGGGGGCATTTTTCCATATGCTGACACTAGGAGGGGCATTATGGAGTATGGGGGGTACTTTGGGTAAGGTTTTGGATAACGCATGTTCATTTTGCCCCTTCAACCTCCTCTATAAGACAACACATCTTTGGCTACATGAAATGATACATTGTTGCACAGTAAGATGAATTATCGTACTCCGGTCCATTTGTGCTCTCATGGTAATTGGGCTTGGAATAGATAAGGCGCCACTATCGGTGCCATAAGGACGCCGGCCAGGCCCTGCGGGTCTCCAGATTGTGGGCGCTCGCTCTCCTCGCCCGCTCCAGACAGGACCTCGCCGCAGTCTGCTCTGCAGTCACCATGACAGCTCTGAGTTATGGGCTCCGGGTATTTCTAGCGCAGTCGTCCCGGCTGCCAGGCTGTGCGCAGGGGAAACAAAGAGAGGGGGCTGAAAGCTGCCGCCTCAGGGGGTCCCCGCTCCTGCAGGGACACAAATGTGACAACAATTTACACAGCGCTGGGAATGATCCTTATGTCAGCATAATGCGCAGTGATCCTACAACGCAGCCACGCTTCTCAGGGGGGAACAAAGCTGGTTGTCTCGGGGTTAATGAGACAAAAACAAATGCTCTGGGTGGGGGATATTGTCATAGGTAGGGGGGGCTCATGGCATAGCTGGGGGGCTTATGTCATAGCTGCAGTGGTTAATGTTATAGCTGAGGAGGGGGCTAATGTCATAGCTGGGGGGCTCATGGCATAGCTGGGGAGCTTATGTCATAGCTGGGGGGGGGCTAATGTTATAGCTGAGGAGGGGCCTAATGTCATAGCTGGGGGGCTCATGGCATAGCTGGGGGGCTTATGTCATAGCTGCAGGGGTTAATGTTATAGCTGAGGAGGGGGCTAATGTCATAGCTGGGGTGCTAATGTCATAGCTGGGGAGCTTATGTCATATCTGGCGGGGGGCTAATGTCATAGGTGAGGAGGGGGCAAATGTCATAGGTGGGGGGCTAATGTCATAGCTGAGGAGGGGGCTAATGTCATAGCTGGGGGTGCTAATGTCATAGCTGGGAGGGGGTTAATGTCATATTTGTGGGGGGCTAACGTCATAGTTGGGGTGACTGAGTAAGCTGGGACCTGACAGGATTGTTTGCAGAGCTGTCAGACCCTTTCAGGAAATTCGGTCACAATATTATATGATTAAATAAAAAATCCTGGGAAACACAAGTCCTTGACGTGTCCTCTCTCCTCCGTTGTATAGAGAGCGGGTACAAGGAGAATCACCCAACCTGCCCTCACTACCCACTGATTTGAATGGGCACCATGTAGTACGTCATTTCTCCTGTGGTGGCGCTGTAGGAGAATATAATGGGGCACATTTACTTACCCATCCTGCGCGATCCCCAAAAGTGCAGTGTCCAACAATCATGCACTGTGCCGCGTTTCACTAAGATTGTGCACCCAATATCCTGCATGTGTGGCTTCCCCACTCAGGTCCCCGAAGTTCACCTTCCTCTTCCTGGTGCAGGTAAGTGCATTGTCTTGCCACACAAATTGAATCCTAAATCCTGTGCTCAGTCCCAATCAGTCGGATCGTCCGACAGCCTGGCCCCCGATTTCTGATGCATGAAAGCTAGCATAGCCGCGCCACAATCCAATCATGTGCGACACAATCCCCTGATAAATAGCTGTCACAGCCGTGCAATCCGTGGACCCTTAGTAAATAAGCCCCAATAAGTTTTTTGTAAATAGACATTTATCCACAATTCACGTAATAGATTCAGATAATAATTAAAAGGATTTTCCCATTTCAGTAATTTAAAGTTATTATTGTATGATGAAAAGTTATACAGTTTTCCAATATACATTCTGTACCAAGTCCTCGCAGTTTCCTAGACCTCCGCTTGCTGTCATTCTATAGGAAGCTTCATTGTTTATTTCCAGTGGATAGAAATCTATCTATGGTCACACAGGTGCACGGCTCGTTATAACACGCAGCTCTGATTATTCTCTGTGATGCTAATGAGCCGTGCACCTGTGTGACCATGGTCAGGTTTCTGTCCACTGGAAATAAACAATGAAGCTTCCTATAGAGTGACAGCAAGCAGAGATCTAGGAAACTGCGAGGACCTGAGATTGTGCATGTTTCCATGTAAAACTGAAGATATGGGCTTCAGAAGTAACACTGCTCTTGCAACCACTAAACTTGACTAATTTCATGTGAAAATGAGGAGAGAAGAGTCATATTTGCCTGACTTTGGAGGATAGATTTTTTTTATAGGTATATGAGTGAGATTTCACAAAAAAGAGGGAATGCTAGACATTACATTTTATACCCAACTTGAGGATTTGCCAGTTAAATGGGGTAAAACCTGCTGACAGGTTCCCTTTAATGCTTAAATGTGAGTCTGACTTCTCAAAGTCCTGTGAGAGACAGAACTGGGGGCCACAAGTTCCCTTAAACTCTCCCATATAACAAAATCTTCTGGGATCAGCTTAACCTATAAGCGGGAATCCCAAACATATCAATGGTGCCACCATTTATTTCTTCTCTGTACTGTATTACACTACAAGTTGGTCGTCCTTAAAACCCATTTAAAGCGGACCGCTCCCCACCCCCATCAACCTTAACTCTTTACCTCCTCCAATAGGCGCCGCTCCACTAATCCCAGGGCATTTGAAATTTTTTCTCTAACCCCCATCATTTCCTGTGAATCAGAGCTGTTATTTTATCACCTGATTTTGTATAAAGTCTTTCTACTGTCAGGTGGGTGGGGCCAAGTATTCTGTTTTATCCCAGCTCCATCCACCTGACACTAGAGCGCCTATTGTCTTGGGAATGGTGGGGTTTAGAGAAAAATTGCAACTGCATTGAAATCAGCGGAGCAGCTCCTATTAAAGGACGCTCGGAGCAGGAACTGCTGGAGGGTGTGAGATTTCCCCTTTAAATAAGTCTTCTTTTATAGATTCTATGGGAACATTATATGAAAATGTCACATTCTGACGGTTGCTATGAAAATCTTGATAGATAATAATTCCGATAATGTGCAAATGACAACTTCCAAATATAAAGGGGGGCCTGGCGGTGTCTTAAAGGGGTTCTCTGAGCAGAGGTTTAATTTGCCCTTATGGGAGCCCTCGTAGCAATGCACGTGGGTCATTATGTACTGGAGATGGGGAGCACCTTCAGCCTGATGAAGGGTCACGCCTGCCCCTCGTGCTGTGGTGATGGACCTGCAAAGTATGCAACAGTTGACCCCCACTAAATTGTGTCCCTTCAGTGGGATTCATGAAAGCCTATGCAAAAAATCAACAGTAGAGATACAATTGGGCACATTTACTAAGGGTCGCGGATCGCACTTTTGTCGGACTGTTCACGGTTTTCGAGATTTGCGCAGGGGCTTGCGCTGGGACTGTGGCGCGAGCGATCGGATTTTGGTACAGCGGTGCTGACTTTCATGCTATAGAAATCGGGGGGCCGTCCATCAGACAATCCGACTGATTCGGACTGAGCGCGGGATTTAAGTTTCAAATTGTTTCTAAAGACCAAGCACTTACATGCACCAGGAAGAAGAAGGTGAACTCCGGCGGACCTGAGTGGGGAAGCGACACATGCAGGATATCGAGCGCACGGTATTAGTGACTCACAGTTATTTGTGAACTCCTCCGGACAGGTAAGTAAATGTGCCCCAATGTGTGGACACATCCCCATTCTATCCTTAAGGTAATCAATAGGGTAGGTGAATAAGAGTATACTACAGTATTCTGATACAGTATCACATGCACCTTCATACAATGTATGGGCAAAGCTGGGCATGGATGGTACAGGTAAAAAGGGGCGTAACTACAGTGGTAGTAGCCATAGCAGCCGCTATGGGGCCCACAGTGTCAGGGGGCCCCGTCATCCAACCTGATAATAATATATGTGATGTATATATACTGTATATGTGTGTATATATCATGTATGTGTGTATATGCTCTATATGTGTGGGTACAAGAGTGTATACATGTGTGTGAAAGAGTGAAGAACTGTATGTTTACGTATATAGGCATGTAAGAGTATATAAATGTATATATGTATGTGTATAAATGTGAGTGTAATAGGGATATTTGAAAGGCGGAAGGGGGGCCCCATGCAAAAGTCTGCTATGGGGCCCCGCTTCTACTAGTTACGCCCCTGCAGGTAAAGATATGAAGGTGGCAGTAACGCCCCAGCACATAGACATCAATTATATAAATGGGGTTTGATAACTAGTTGGGGGAGGGGAGGGCATTTACAGATATTACGCCTCGGGGCCCGGCCGCACCAGATAATGATGCCATCCCAGCATTTATAAATATCTGGAGATTCAGAACACATAAAACCTGACAACAAATGGAAAAAAAACGACAAGAACAAAGTCTCATCACATTGCCAGGAGCAATAAAAACATGAGATCAATACCAAGTCCTCATCTTTCTCAGGAGCTTCGATCCTGGCAAGAACCAGAGAAGACGTCAACACGAATATTAATGTGTCTCTCCTCAACCCAAGAGAACCGGGAACGGGGCGCAGCTCAGATAGAAACCAGATCACAACACAAGACAAGCAAAGGGGTGGAAAAACTACAATGTAGCAATGTACAATAATATCACATAGTATCATAGTAACAAAATGTATCACATAACATACAGAACATTATATTCTGTAATAATACTACATGATTTTATTACACTGCAGACATCCTGACCCTGTACCATGTATCATCCAAAACATGTGATATTATTACACTGCAGACATCCCGGCCCCTCCTGACCCTGTACCATGTATCATCCAAAACATGTGATATTATTACACTGCAGAAATCCCGGCCCCTCCTGACCCTGTACCATGTATCATCCAAAACATGTGATATTATTACACTGCAGAAATCCCGGCCCCTCCTGACCCTGTACCATGTATCATCCAAAACATGTGATATTATTACACTGCAGAAATCCCGGCCCCTCCTGACCCTGTACCATGTATCATCCATAACATGTGATATTATTACACTGTAGACATCCCAGCCCTCCTGACCCTTTACCATGTATCAGCCAAAACATGTGATATTATTACACTGCAGACATCCTGGCCCCTCCTGACCCTTTAACACGTATCATCCATAACATGTGATGTTATTAAACTGCAGACATCCCAGCCCCTCCTGACCCTGTACCATGAATCATCCGTAACATGTGATATTATTACACTGCAGACATCCCGGCCCCTCCTGACCCTGTAGCATGTATCATCCATAACATGTGATATTATTACACTGCAGACATCCCGACCCCTCCTGACCCTGTACCATGTATCATCCATAACATGTGATATTATTACACTGCAGACATCCTGGCCCCTCCTGACCCTTTACCATGTATCATCCATAACATGTGATATTATGACAGTGCAGACATCCCGACCCCTCCTAACCCTGAACCATGTATCATCCATAACATCTGATATTATTACACTGCAGACATCCCGACCCCTCCTGACCCTGAACCATGTATCATCCATAACATGTGATATTATTCCACTGCAGACATCCCAGCCCCTCCTGTCCCTGTACCATGTACCATCCATAACATGTGATATTATTACACTGCAGACATCCTGGCCTTTCCTGACCCTGTACCATGTATCATCCATAACATGTGATATTATTACACTGCAGACATCCTGGGCCATCCTGACCCTGTACCATGTATCATTTATAACATGTGATATTAGGACACTGCAGACATCCCAGGCCCTCCTGACCCTGTACGATTTATTATCCATAACATGTGATATTATTACACTGCAGACATCCTGGCCCCTCCTGACCCTGTACCATGTATCATCCATAATGTGTGATATTATTACACCTTAGACATCTCAGCCCCTCCTGACCCTTTACCATGTATCATCCATAACATGTGATATTATTACACTGCAGACGTCCTGGCCCCTCCTGACCCTGTACCATGTATCATCCATAACGTGATATTATTACACTGCAGACATCCTGGCCCCTCCTGACCCTGTACCATGTATCATCCATAACATGTGATATTATTAAACTGCAGACATCCCAGCCCCTCCTGACCCTGTACCATGAATCATCCGTAACATGTGATATTATGACATTGCAGATATCCCGACCCCTCCTGACCCTGTACCATATTTCGTTCATAACAGGTGATATTATTACACTGCAGACATCCCGGCCCCTCCTGACCCTGTACCATGTATCATCCATAACATGTGATATTATTACACTGCAGACATCCTGGCCCCTCCTGACCCTGTACCATGTATCATCCAGAACATGTGATATTATTACACTGCAGACATCCCAGGCCCTCCTGACCCTGTACCATGTATCGTTCATAACATGTGATATTATTACACTGCAGAAATCCCGGCCCCTCCTGAACCTGTACCATGTATCATCCATAACATGTGATATTATTACACTGCAGACATCCCGGCCCCTCCTGACCCTGCACCATGTATCATCCATAACATGTGATATTATTACACTGCAGACATCCCGGCCCCTCCTGACCCTGTACCATGTATCATCCATAACATGTGATATTATTACACTGCAGACATCCTGCCCCTCCTGATCCTGTACCATGTATCATCTACACTGCAGACTTCCCGGGACCCTCCTGACCCTGTACCATGTATCATCCATAACATGAGATTTTATTACACTGCAGACATCCCGGCCCCTCCTGACCCTGTACCATGTATCATCCATAACATGTGATATTATTACACTGCAGGCATCCCGGCCCCTCCTGACCCTGTACCATGTATCGTTCATAACATGTGATATTATTACACTGCAGATATCCCGGTCCCTCCTTAACTTGTACCATGTATCATCCATTACATGTGATATTACTACACTGCAGACATCCTGGCCCCTCCTGACCCTGTGACATGTATCATTCATAACATGTGATATTATTACACTGCAGACATCCCAGGCCCTCCTGACCCTGTACGATGTATTATCCATAACATGTGATATTATGACACTGCAGACATCCTGGCCCTCCTGACCCTGTACCATGTATCATCCATAATATGTGATATTATTACACTGTAGACATCCCAGCCCCTCCTGACCCTTTACCATGTATCATCCATAACGTGATATTATTACACTGCAGACGTCCTGGCCCCTCCTGACCCTGTACCATGTATCAGCCATAACGTGATATTATTACACTGCAGACATCCTGGCCCCTCCTGACCCTTTACCATGTATCATCCATAACATGTGATATTATTACACTGCAGACATCCCGACCCCTCCTGACCCTGTACCATGTATCATCCATAACATGTGATATTATTACACTGCAAACATCCCGGGCCCTCCTGACCCTTTACCATGTATCAGCCAAAACATGTGATATTTTTACACTGCAGACATCCTGGCCCCTCCTGACCCTTTACCATGTATCATCCATAACATGTGATATTATGACAGTGCAGACATCCCGACCTCTCCTGACCCTGAACCATGTATCATCCATAACATCTGATATTATTACACTGCAGACATCCCAACCCCTCCTGACCCTGAACCATGTATCATCCATAACATGTGATATTATTCCACTGCAGACATCCCAGCCCCTCCTGTCCCTGTACCATGTATCATCCATAACATGTAATATTATTACACTGCAGACATCCCAGCCCCTCCTGACCCTGTACCATGTATCATCCATAACATGTGATATTATTACACTGCAGACATCCTGGCCTTTCCTGACCCTGTACCATGTATCATCCATAACATGTGATATTATTACACTGCAGACATCCTGGGCCCTCCTGACCCTGTACCATGTATCATTCATAACATGTGATATTATGACACTGCAGACATCCCGGCCCCTCCTGACCCTGTACCATGTATCATACATAACATGTGATATTATTACACTGCAGTCATCCCAGCCCCTCCTGACCCTGTACCATGAATCATCCGTAACATGTGATATTATTACACTGCAGATATCCCGGCCCCTCCTGACCCTGTACCATGTTTCGTTCATAACATGTGATATTATTACACTGCAGACATCCCGGCCCCTCCTGACCCTGTACCATGTTTCGTTCATAACATGTGATATTATTACACTGCAGACATCCCGGCCCCTCCTGACCCTGTACCATGTATCGTTCATAACATGTGATATTATTACACTGCAGACATCCCGGCCCCTCCTGATCCTGTACCATGTATCATCCATAATATGTGATATTATTACACTGTAGACATCCCAGCCCCTCCTGACCCTTTACCATGTATCATCCATGACATGTGATATTATTACACTGCAGACGTCCTGGCCCCTCCTGACCCTGTACCATGTATCAGCCATAACGTGATATTATTACACTGCAGACATCCCGACCCTCCTGACCCTTTACCATGTATCATCCATAACATGAGATATTATTACACTGCAGACATCCCGACCCCTCCTGACCCTGTACCATATATCATCCATAACATGTGATATTATTACACTGCAAACATCCCGGGCCCTCCTGACCCTTTACCATGTATCATCCATAACATGTGATATTATTACACTGCAGACATCCCGGCCCCTCCTGACCCTGTACCATGTATTGTTCATAACATGTGATATTATTACACTGCAGACATCCCAGCCCCTCCTGACCCTGTACCATGTATCATCCATAACATGTGATATTATTACACTGCAGACATCCCCCCCCTGACCCTGTACCATGTATCATTCATAACATGTGATATTATTACACTGCAGACATCCCGGCCCCTCCTGACCCTGTACCATGTATTATCCATAACATGTGATATTATTACACTGCAGACATCCCGGCCCCTCCTGACCCTGTACCATGTATCATCCATAACATGTGATATTATTACACTGCAGACATCCCGGCCCCTCCTGACCCTGTACCATGTATCATCCATAACATGTGAATTTATTACACTGCAGACATCTCGGCCCCTCCTGTTCCCTGTTTTTGGATGAAGGGAGTCAAAAATGTGGTGCCTCATCCATGAGAGGTCACTGATTGCTATCCATGTAATTTAACTGCTATGTTCTGATGCCAGCAGCCTTATTTTAACCTTAAGCTGTACACCGCAGACTAGCTCCAACCTGGCATTTATGTACATATATGAGTTAAACACCCACATGCAGGATTAAAATATAGAAGCTCTACATTGGTATAGAGCGCCCTGAGCTCTGTTTGCAATGTTCACCCTGAAAAATTACATTGCAGCTCCCCTTACAAAGACACAGACTGTCTCTGTGTTTTTTTCTGTCTCTGACTGATTGTCTCTGTCTGTTTCTGACTGTCTCTGTCTGTCTCTGACTGTCTTTTTTGTGTGTCTATCTTTCTTTGACTGTTTCTGCCTCTGACTGTCTCTGTTACTGGCCATCTGTGTCCGTGACCGTCTCAGTTTCTGACCATCTCTGACTCGGTCTGTGTCTGTCTATCTCTGACTGTCTCTGTTTCCAACTGTCTCTGACTGTCCCTGTTTCTGTCTCTGACTGTCTCAGTCAGTCTCTGACTGTCTGTCTCTGACTGTCACTTTGTCTATGGGGGAGGTTTATCAGAAGTTTATGATAGCAAAACTGTTCTAGTTGCCCATGGTAACCAATTGGAGCTCAGGTTTCATTTTGTTACAGTTGTTTATAAAATTACAGCTGATCTCTGATTGGTTTCCATGGGCAACTGGAACAGTTTTACCTCAGACATTTCTCATAAATCTCCCACAATCTCTGTATCTCTATCCATCTTACCTCACACATAAGTGTCTTATATTCATTGCCTATAGTAATCAATCAAAGCTCAGAGCTCATATTAATGACCTGTGGCAGAACAGAAACCAATCACGGCTCAGCTTCTAACAGCCACAGCAGCAGCAGCAGGCAAAGGCTCCTCTATATGGTGGGTAATAAGTGGATTCAGCTTTATATATTGGATATCTGCTGTTCTGCCCGACCGGCTGCGAACCCTACAGAAGAAGAAGTGTGCATGATGTACAGGACATAGATATCTCACTAATATAAGCTGCTATACCCTGAAGAGCTCCGGTTTTATAAAATATTTTGTTTTGCAGAAGATGGGAAAAACATCGTAATTCTAATGTGAAACCTTTTATAATCACATACTGACAATGTAATAAATTTAACACAAATTCAAGGTTCCGGAATGAAATAACTGACTGGGAACAGTTCCGGAGATATAAGGACTGGATACTGTCATACTTCACAGGTTATTAAGATTTTCTAGTGTATGTTCACATACCAATATATATATATATTTATTTTTACTTATAAAATTGGATTTACTATAATACTGCCCCCTATTTACAAGAATATAACTACTATAATACTGCCCCCTATGTACAAGAATATAACTACCATAATACTGCCCCCTATGTACAAGAATATAACTACTATAATACTGCCCCCTATGTACAATAATATAACTGCTATTATACTGCCTCCTATGTACAAGAATATAACTACTATAATACTGCCCCCTATGTACAGGAATATAACTACTATAATACTGCCCCCTTTGTACAGGAATATAACTACTATAATACTGCCCCCTATGTACAAGAATATAACTACTATAATACTGCCCCCTATACACAAGAATATAACTTCTATAATACTGCCCCCTATGTACAGGAATATTACTACTATAATACTGTCCCCTAAGTACAAGAATATAACTACTATAATACTGCTCCTATGTACAAGAATATAACTACTATAATACTGCCCCCAGTGTACAAGAATATAATTACTATAATACTGCCCCCAGTGTACAAGAATATAATTACTATAATACTGCCCCCTATGTACAAGAATATAACTACTATAATACTGCCCCCTATGTACAGGAATATATCTACTATAATTCTGCCCCCTATGTACAAGAATATAACTACTATAATACTGCCCCCTATGTACAAGAATATAACTACTATTATACTGTCCTCTATGTAAAGGAATATAACTACTATAATACTGCCCCCTATGTACAAGAATAGAACTACTATAATACTGCCCCCTATGTACAAGAATATAACTTCTATAATACTGCCCCCTATGTACAAGAATATAACTACTATAATACTGCCTCTATGTACAAGAATATAACTACTATAATACTGCCTCTATGTACAAGAATATAACTACTATAATACTGCCCCCTATGTACAAGAATATAACTACTATTATACTGTCCTCTATGTAAAGGAATATAACTACTATAATACTGCCCCCTATGTACAAGAATAGAACTACTATAATACTGCCCCCTATGTACAAGAATATAACTACTATAATACTGCCCCCTATGTACAAGAATATAACTACTATAATACTGCCTCTATGTACAAGAATATAACTACTATAATACTGCCCCCTATGTACAAGAATATAACTACTATAATACTGCCCCCTATGTACAAGAATAGAACTACTATAATACTGCCCCCTATGTACAAGAATATAACTTCTATAATACTGCCCCCTATGTACAAGAATATAACTACTATAATACTGCCTCTATGTACAAGAATATAACTACTATAATACTGCCCCCTATGTACAAGAATATAACTACTATAATACTGCCCCCTATGTACAAGAATATAACTACTATAATACTGTCCTCTATGTAAAGGAATATAACTTCTATAATACTGCCTATGTATCCATCTATCTATGAGGTGTGTGACCCACATCTGCAGCTGTTCGGTGTCTTCTGCACTATTTGAGTCTCCGCTGTGACTTACTGTGGAAAAATAATGCCAGAAAATGTGCTGACAAGTGGAATGTGGTGGATCCTGGCCAGGTGTACGGATCCTAGAAACTAGCGCCGGATGTGCTGACATAGATTCTGCTTCATAAATCAGGAGGAGGAGGGGCGCAGGTAGCACCAGGAATTACTCCCTAAAATAAATGCCAAAATCTACATGCAGGGTAAAGAGATTAACCCCTTCAGCTCCAAGGATGGGGGGAGCCATAGAGGGGGGTACCTCATTGGATGGTCTGTGGGTGCTGCTTCCGTGGACTGAGCTGTTTTCGATTGTTCCTTGGTCTGCATCTTTTAACCCTTTCCAGTCCAGTGCTGCGCCTTCACCTCCTGCAAGAAAAGCACAGGGTTCAATCTATGTGAAATTGAAGAATCATTAACAATACATGTAAGAAAAACTAAAAAAATAAAATAATATATATATATATATATATACTACATAATATCTATTCATTTACAATCTATCTATTTCTTATGTATCTATCTTCTTGTAGAAAGCAGCCCAGCCATAATAAATGAATAGAGGTAGGTGGCCGTAAATTAGGATCACGTTCCAGGTCTTTCAGAAATACAATAAAAAGCAGCCCACCATGCAGGCCAAATATAATTGGTCCCTTTATTCCATATAAAGCAGTAATGTTTCAGCCAGGCTCGTTTTTCAATCACTACACCACTACACAGAAGCCTCCAGTCTGTGCCAGTCACTGCACTGGCTGCCTGTCTCCTTCCGAATATAGTTTTAAATGATAACCCTCATCCCCAAAGCTCTGCACAATGCTGCACCTCCCTACCACTCAGTCTAGTCTATCTCCCATCCCGTGCTTTTCCATCTGCCAGTGATCTTAGATTAATCTTTATCTTAATTTAAATTGTCTTACTTCCATCTCTATGACTTCTCCCGAGCTGCACCGATTCCTTGGAATGCCCTTGCCTGGACTATCAAACTAATACCCAACCCCCGAAGCTTCAAACTTGCTCTTAAAACCGATCTATTTAGAGAGCTCTATCACACTCCCTAACTGCATGTGTCACCCCCTCATCCTCATAGACTGTAAGCTCTTGTGTCACCTCCTCATCCTCATAGACTGTAAGCTCTTGTGTCACCCCCTCATCCTCATAGACTGTAAGCTCTTGTGTCACCCCCTCATCCTCATAGTCTGTAAGCTCTTGTGTCTACCCTCATTCTCATAGACTGTAAGCTCTTGTGTCACCCCCTCATCCTCATAGACTGTAAGCTCTTGTGTCACACCCTCATCCTCATAGACTGTAAGCTCTTGTGTCACCCCCCCTCATCCTCATAGACTGTAAGCTCTTGTGTCCCCCCCTCATCCTCATAGACTGTAAGCTCTTGTGTCACCCCCTCATCCTCATAGACTGTAAGCTCTTGTGTCACACCCTCATCCTCATAGACTGTAAGCTCTTGTGTCACCCCCTCATCCTCATAGACTGTAAGCTCTTGTGTCACCCCCTCATCTTCAGACTGTAAGCTCTTGTGTCACCCCCTCATCCTCATAGACTGTAAGCTCTTGTGTCACCCCCTCATCCTCATAGACTGTAAGATCTTGTGTCACCCCCCTCATCCTCATAGACTGTAAGCTCTTGTGTCACCCCCTCATCCTCATAGACTGTAAGCTCTTGTGTCACCCCCTCATCTTCAGACTGTAAGCTCTTGTGTCACCCCCTCATCCTCATAGACTGTAAGCTCTTGTGTCCCCCCCTCATCCTCATAGACTGTAAGCTCTTGTGTCACCCCCTCATCCTCATAGACTGTAAGCTCTTGTGTCACCCCCTCATCTTCAGACTGTAAGCTCTTGTGTCACCCCCTCATCCTCATAGACTGTAAGCTCTTGTGTCACCCCCTCATCCTCATAGACTGTAAGCTCTTGTGAGCAGGGCCCTGTCATGTAATATTATAATGTATATATATTATATAATATGTCCCCTGTGAGTTGTAAAGTGCTACAGTATATGATGGCGCTATATAAATAAAGATTATTATTTACTGAGTCTTACTTGAGGACCAATCTTTTGCACCTTATTTTCCCCCTATATTGGCTGCTTTTTTTTGCTTTATCAACAAAAAGAAAATGTAAAAGTAGCACAACTGTCAAAAACAACAAGTAACAAAATGCTGGGTGCAGGCACAACAAGGTCCAGGCTCCAGGACCTCCTCAAATAGATCCAAATAAATGGCAGCTCACCCAGAGTTGTGAGGGAAAATGGTGAACTTTCACTCCATCATCTTGATCGCAACGTTTTGCCTGTTATGTGACCCCTTTTTCAAGCTAAATATATGTCATTACATGTACATATATATACAAAATGGAAAGGGGTCACATGATTAGTAACTGGGAGTCACATGATCAATGGGAGGGGAATCACATGATCAATGGTAACGCCCACAACTGAAGTTCCACCCCCGAGGAATGAACACTAAGTGCATGATAGATAAAGAAAGACAATATAATTGTACGGAAATGTGTAATGTACAATAAAGGGCTATTATTTATCGGTATAAATAATGCTACATGTATATACAAAAGTCCTTACATTTGTGGGTGCATATGAATCCAAAAGTATAAATTGTGCCCCCTAGGGGGATTGGATGTTATGTTCTCCCTCCTTGTTAGTCTCTAACCGCACCAGAAATTTATGATATTTGTAATATTTTGCCTTTGAACTAATAGTGTTTTTTTATTTTTTCAGAATTTTTTTTTCAGTATCAATTCCTCAGAGTTTTCTGGATCTCTGCTTGCTGTCATCCTATAGAAAGCTTCAATCCCACAATCCCACGTCAAATCTGAGGGAGCCACAACCTGGACTTCACACAATCCCACGCCAAAACAGAGAGGGCCACGGCCTGGATCGGACACAATCGCACGGCAAAACAAATAGAGCCACAGCCTGGACCTCAAGCAATCCCACGTGAAATCTGAGGGAGCCATGGCCTGAATCTCACACAATCCCATGCCAAAACAGAGGGAGCCACGGCTTGGACCTCACACAATCCCACGGCAAAACAGAGAGAGCCACGGCCTGGACCTCACACAATCCCACGTGAAATCTGAGGGAGCCACAGCCTGAGCCTCACACAATCCCATGCCATTACAGAGGGAGCCACGGCTTGGACCTCACACAATCCCAGGCTAAAACAGGGAGCCACGGCCTGAACCTTATACAATCCCACAGCAAAACAGAGAGAGCCACGGCCTGGATCTCATACAATCCCAAGGTAAAGCAGGGAGCCACAAGCTGGACCTCATACAATCCCATGGCAAAACAGAGAGCCACGGCCTGAACCTCACACAATCCCACAGCAAAACAGGGAGCCACGACCTAGACCTCACACAATCCCATGGCAAAACAGAGAGCCATGGCCTGGACCTCATACAATCCCACAGCAAAACACAGAGCCACGGCCTGGCCACGGCCTCATACAATCCCATGGCAAAACAGAGAGCCACGGCCTGGACCTCACACAATCCCATGCCATTGTGAAGTGTTTTGTTAGGAAAGCATCACTGAAACATCCATAATCTGAGAGGGGCCTTTCACGTTGTTCATCCTGCGCCTCCTGGTGCATGAATAGCTTACCAGAACTATAGAACAGTTCATTCCTGGCTCCTGCCATCCATATGATAACATTACAATGTACGGAATGTCCTGTAACCACTTCTCTACAAGGGATGGAAATAGTGGTCACTCAACAGGAAGTCGAGAGGTTGCTAGGCAACAAGAAGTGCTGCAGCAGCCCAAGAGCACAATGGACGGCTTAGGTTAGAGAAGAAATCTCTACAATATTCTGTGCACTGCTGTATGATACATTTTATCTAGATTGTGGGGCTGTTCTTTCACCATCACACATATCACTATCACATATCACTATCATTATCACACATATCACTATCACATATCACTATCATTATCACACATATCACTATCACCATCACACATATCACTATCACCATATCACATCACACATATCACTATCAGATCACACATATCACATCACACATATCACTATCAGTATCACACATATCACTATCACCATCACACATATCACTATCACATATCACTATCACCATCACACATATCACTATCACCATTACACATATCACTATCACATATCACTATCATTATCACACATATCACATCACACATATCACTATCACATATCACTATCATTATCACACATATCACTATCACCATCACACATATCACTATCACATATCACTATCATTATCACACATATCACTATCACCATATCACATCACACATATCACTATCAGTATCACACATATCACTATCACATATCACTATCATTATCACACATATCACTATCACCATCACACATATCATTATCACATATCACTATCACCATCACACATATCACTATCACCATCACACATATCACACATATCACTATCAGTATCACACATATCACTATCACCATCACACATATCACTATCACATCACACATATCATTATGACATCACACATATCACTATCACCATTATACTCATATCACTATTACATAACACTATAACATCAGACATATCACTATCCCAATCACACATAGCACTATCACTCATTTCACTATCACATAACCCTAGTAGCACCACACATATCACTATCACCATCACAAATATCACTATCGCTATCACATGTAGCACTATCACCATCACACAAAGCATGATGATCATCAAAGTCATCATCATCAACATCAGACTTATCACAAGGACCATCATCAGAAACATTGCCATCTTCATCTTCAACATCATAATTAGTATTTCTATCATGGATATCAATGCCATCAACATCATGACTTCCACCATCACAATCATTCCCCAATTACCACTCTCAACATCAAACCAAACCGTCAACCCAAAATAAATATCATCATAGTTATTACCCTAATTATCAACATTGTAATCCTCAGCACCACCATCATCTTTTCCATTCTCAGTGCCAACATCATCCATCAGCAACATCATCCACATGGGAATATCGACATCATACTATCATCATCACCAACAATCTCCTCATCAGCACCAGCAATGCATTCAGCTTCATCATCATACCATACTGTAGGTATCAGCATCACATAACCATCATCATCATACTGCAGATATCACCACCACTATCATCATTAGCATTGTCGGTAAAATCATAACTAATCACTAGGACACTTCATCACACATATTATCATCATTGTAGTCACCACCAGCACTAATATCATTATTGACATCATAACATGGACATCACTATTACAATCATCATCATCAATATTGCCCTCAGAAGTTCCATCATACTTACTAATTAACACTCCTGTCACAGCATCATCATCATCAGTATAGTTATCATAAACTTCATCATCTTCATCATCATCAACACAGATATCATCTAGCATCACAAACATCATAACCACTATCATCAGCACTATCAACATCATCATCATCATCAGTAACACCATTATCAACACAAGCAATGCCATTATTCTCATCAATACCTTCATGAACCTTGCCTTCACCGTCATCATCACTGACTTCATCATCATAGTTGTGGTCCATCATAAAGTTCAACACCAATGTCATCAGCAATGCAATCCTCATCATCATCATTACTATCAAAATAATCATCTTCAGTAACAGCACCTTCATCCAAAAACATTATCAATATCATCATCATCATTGTCATCATCTTCTTAATAATTATGATAATTGCCATCATCCCCAATATCCCAATTGTCATACTTATCAACATCATCATCACTAACATCTCCACCATCACTGACAGCTTTATAATCATTAAGGTGATTATTGCCTTCACCATCATAATCAGTTCCATGGTTAACAAGATCATCATCATCATCACCCACAATCACCCACTTCAATACACTGTAAATTTTAACGGAAAAGAAAATTTCCTTGATCCTGATGACTGTGGTGTCCAGTCAGTGAATGTCCAGTCCAGTCTACCCCCAAGATCTCCCAAAACGGAACCTGCTCCACCAGACAATGTGAACAGCGACGTCCACAGACACACAGTTTCTACAACCAGGGCAGCCCTGGGGAATCCTTGGGTGTCTGCACTTATTACTTCCTTAACTGGACTCCAAGTTTCTTTGTAGTTGTTTTGAACCCTACTACATGGGGGTCTTCAGAACAAGCCCCCCCTACAGCCCAATCACAGGGCTCCACAGCCACAGCCCAATCACAGCGGTGCTGCAGTTGGATCTGAAACCGGAGCTACTGCACCTGCGTAGAGCTCCGAAGGAGCCGGGAGTGTGATGAGCCCACTGAGGACACACAGGTAAGAGGGACAGCAGAGGCTATTGGGGCGTGGAGTAGCCTTTGCACCCACTTGCCGGAGAGGCTACACCACGCCCCAATAGCCTCTGACGATAATTACCATATGAGCTAAGGTTAGAAAGAATTATGGGATTAAGTCAAAAAAAGATTAGGGCTTAGAATGTTACAAGCAACCTACCTAGATTTCTGATGGTACATTTCCTTTAAGAAATTTAAAAAAAAGCACAAAACCCTCAAGCCAAGCCAATCCAACCATCTATTCGATCAAAGATTGTCATCTTTTTTTCATATCCTTTAACACAGTGTTCCCCAACCACTGGTCCGCGGCCCAAGACCGGGCCTTGGAACACCTGGTACTGGGCCGCGCCTGACCCCTGTAAAACAAAAAAACACCCACCAAATAATGCACTGCTCTATTGACGACAAGCGTCATGATGTCATAACATCATGCTATTAGTGAAGGGAAGGAAGAGAAGACTGTTGCAGGGGAATGAGGAAGGTAAGTAGTTTTGTTTTTGACAGAGTTCGGCTGGGAAAGGGGACATTGGAAGCATATGGTGAGGGAAGCAAAGGAAAGGAGACATGGAGGGAAGACATAATGCGGTAAAGGGGATATGGGAGGGGAGCATGCTACAGGAAAAAGGACAATACAAGTTGGGGTGCTTCTTCAGGAAATGGAAAGATGTAATCTAAGCACACAAGGGGGTTTTTAGCTATGAAACTATGACACCAGACCGCAACTCCCCACCGAACTGGTCCCTGAAGAAAATGTATGTTTACAGCTGGTCCCTGGGCAGAAAAAGTTTGGGGATCACTGCTTTAACAAACATGTCACCAGGAATGTCATTTTCGGTTGGTGACAGGTTACAATAGACTGCTATACTAAATCATTTCAGGACTTTGTAAAACTTTTTTTCACCTTACCTGGTCAGCAGTGTGTGGTAAGTCCCGGGGAGGGAACAACTGCTGCAACCTGTGCGTGCATGTGTCTCAGTCTCCTCTCCTCCACACTCTTCCATTTCACTGCTGGCAAGAAGCCAAGTAATGTGAAAAAAAGTTTTATAAAGTCCTGAAATGATTCAGCATAGCATAGTCTATTGTAACCTGTCACCAACTAAAAATGACATTCCTGGTGACAGTTTGGCTAAAGAACATGAAAAAGATGACATTCTCTGATCCAAGAGATGGTTGGATTAATAACCTGGCTTGAGGGTTTTGTGTTTTTTTTTTAGAGATTTCTTAAAGGAAATGTACCATCAGGAATCTACCTTCATGGTAGGTTTCCAGTAACATTCTAAGCTCTAATCTTTCTTTACCTAATCCTATAATTCTTTCTAACCTTATCTACACTTAAGCTAATATGGTAATTATCGGCAGAGGCTTCTGGGGTGTGGAGTAGCCTCTCCAGGCAGTGGGAGCAAAGTCAACTCCAAGCCCCCGTAGCCCCGACCTTTGACTTTTTGGCAACAATGGAACCTCTCTCCTTGAATTCCTTGATGATGCGATAGATTAGTGACTGAGGTGCAATCTTTCTAGCTGCGATACTCCCCAGTTTTGTGCAGTGCAATGATGACTGCATGTGTTTCTTTAGAGATAACCATGGTTAACAGAAGAGAAACAATAATACCAAGCACCAGCCTCCTTGTAAAGTGTCCAGTGGTATGATTCTTTCTTATTCATGACAGATCTGCCGCTCTGTCCTCATCAGCACCCGCACCTGTGTTACTGGAGCAATCACTGACACCATGTCAGCTGCTCCTTTTATGGCGCCGGCAATGAAGTTGAAATGTGTTTTGGGGGAAAAAGGAGGTAAATATTGACTTTGCAATTAATTGCTGTTAAGCTGATCACTCTTTATAACATTCTGGAGTCTATGAACTTGCCATTATAAAACCTGATGCAGTAGACTTTGTAAAAATTAACATTTGGATCATTCTCAAAACTTTTGGCCATGACTGTATTTCTCTGGACACCTTTAATTGTCTATAGGGTGTCATACTGGCCATTGGCCACTATGTGTCACTGTTGTACAAGCACTATACAACATCACAACACTGTTTTACAAGTGCAGGGAAGGGGGTGGTAGGGGGACTAGGGGGTGGATGTGTCAGTAAAAATAAGTTATGACCGCTTCTTATTTACTTGCATGCTGTGAGCAGGTAGCGATCAATATGGCTCCCACTGCTCACTAATCATTCACTCAATACCAGAGAGAGTTTATATCACTAGGCAAATGCTACCCCCTTGACCCCTGGGATGCCACGAGCGGCGCCTAGACTATATCCCGGTAGATGATGACCTGCAGAGCATCGCTCCAGAATGCAATGCACTGCGTACACAGTGACGACATCCGACTTGGGAATAGGTAGCACATGCTGAATCCCAAGTAGAGAGCGACGATTAGAAGTCAGCGCACACTCCGACCATGCACGCCGCCTGCTCCCACATTGCATCACCGCCACCCAATCCCCAAAACACGTCTACAAAAAAACGTGCGCAGAAATCTGCCCTGACGCGGGCGAATGACAATCAAACCAGAGGTTCACAGCAGGGTGAAAAGCCGCAAGGCACAGACACGCAGGAGATGCGTTACAATGTATCAGGACTCATTCCCATAGATATTATTAGTCTGTAGTGTTCCCCATGATCTGTACAGCGCTGCGGAATGTGATGGCGCTATAGAAATAAAGATTTATAGATTGATTTATAAAACAATGCAGGGTCTGTCACCTCGCCCACATCTATTACAATGCAGTGTGGTGGACGGTGGATAATACCGCAAAGGCTTCCGCTATAATCTGTCATGTGCGTCAGGGTCACAGCTGTCCCTTTAAACTCTTTGTCTTACAGTATTGATCGTGCTGAGAGTCTGACATATCACCTTGCGGAGCGTAGACTCCAGCAGTCGCACAATGTTGTGTCCAGATCAGGGGGGGAATTACAGGGTGCAACATGAGATATGGTGCGGTATTATATTATTACACTACATATGATAAAGTTGTGGTGCGGTATTATATTATTTCACTGTGCAGGATGAGATATGGGGCAGTATTATATTATTACAGTATATAGGATGAGTTGTGGTGCAGTATTATATTATCACACTGTACGGGATGAGTTATGGGACAGTATTATATTATTACACTGAAGAGGAAAATATATGTGGCAGTATTATATCATTACAATGTACAGGATGAGATATGGTGCGGTATTATATTATTACACTGTGCAGGATGACATATGGGGCAGTATCATATTATTACAATATATATGATGAGTTGTGGTGCAGTATTATATTATTACACTGTGCAGGAAGACATATGGGGCAGTATCATATTATTACAATATATATGATGAGTTGTGGTGCAGTATTATATTATTACACTGAAAAGGAAGATATATGTGGCAGTATTATGTTATTACATTGTACAGAATGAGTTATGGGACAGTATTAAATCATTGCACTGAAGAGGAAGATATATGTGGCAGTATTATATTACTACACTGGATGAGATATGGTGCAGTTTTATTTCATTACACTGTACAGGATGATATGTTGTGCAGTGTTATATTATTACACTGTACAGGATGATATGTGGTGCAGTGTTATATTATTACACTGTACAGGATGATATGTGGTGCAGTATTATATTATTACACTGTACAGGATGAGGTATGGGGTGGTAATATATTATTACACTGTACAGGATGATATGTGGTGCAGTATTATATTATCACGCTGTACAGGATGATATGTGGTGCAGTATTATATTATCACGCTGTACAGGATGAGATATGGTGCAGTATTATATTATTACACTCTACACAGGATGAAGTATGGTGCTATAGTATATCACACTGTATACGGTAACTTATGGTGCAGTATTATATTATTACATGGTACAGGAGAAGATATGGTGCAGTATTATATTCTAACACAGTTAAGGATGGTATATGATGCAGTATTATATTATTACACAGTACTATTATACTATTACAGTGTATATGGTGAGTTGTGTGGCAGTATTATATTATTACACAATACAGGATGAGTTATAGTGCAGTATTATATTATTACACAGTACTATTATACTATTACAGTGTATATGGTGAGTTGTGTGGCAGTATTATATTATTACACTGTACAGGATGAGTTCTGGGGCAGTATTATTATTGTGTAAAGGAAGATATATGGGGTAGTGTTATATCATTACATTATACAGAAAGATATATGGGGCAGTATTATATTATTTCACTCTACAGGATCAGATATGATGCAGTTTTATACTATTATACACTATATATTGAGTTATTGGGCAGTATTATATTACTACACTGTACAGGATGAGATATGGTGCAGTATTATATTATTAGACTGTACAGGATGAGTTATGGGGCAGTATTAAATAATTACACTGTATAGGATGAGATATGGTGCAGTATGATACTATTACAGTGTAAATGATGAGCTGTGGGGCAGTATTATATTATTAGACTGTACAGGATGAGTTATGGGGCAGTATTAAATAATTACATTGTATAGAATGAGAAATGGTGCGGTATTATATTATTAAACTACATATGATGAGTTAAAGGGCGGTATTATTTTATTAATCTGTACAGGTTGAGTTATGGGGCAGTATTATATTATTACACTGTATAGTATGACTAATGGTGCAGTATTACATTATTACACTGTACAGGATGAGATATGGGGTAGTATTATATTATTACGCTGTATAGGATGAGTTATGGGGCAGTATTATATTATTACCCTGTACAGTATGACTAATGGTGCAGTATTACATTATTACACTGTACAGGATGAGATATGGGGTAGTATTATATTATTACACTGTATATGATGAGTTATGGGTATTATATTATTACACAGGATAAGATAAGGGGCAGTATTATATTATTACACTGTACAGGATGAGTTATGGGGCAGAATGATATTATTTCAGTGAGTATGATTATGGTTATGGTGTAGTATTATATTCGGTCCATCCATTGTTATGCTATGACCATGTGTGTTATGAGTTATTAGATACAATGTTATAACGTTTTGTGTCATAATACAAATGTTGCTATAGATGAATGACATGATATTACATTGTGGTTTCCAGTGAGATCACATTGCAGAGGGCTGACCTTTGCCTTGTCTGGGGTCATTGTATTACATTGTGTATCTGCATTGTGGATTGTTACATTGTCATGTTGTGTAGTGTGATGTGATGTGGAGTGATGGACATAGAGAAGGACACATTTTCTGTTGTTGCTGTGTGACACCTCAGACCTTTTTAACTCTTTGTAGGGTGCAGTCTGCATGTGGCTGCTATTGTTTACACTGAAATTGTACTGCAGTAGTAGGAGTGATCTGTGGATGGATGGCGTTGTGATTGCAGTGTGTAGTCCATGTTCTGGTCCAGTGTTGCAGTGTGTAGTCCATGTTCTGGTCCAGTGTTGCAGTGTGTAGTCCATGTCCTGGTCCAGTGTTGCAGTGTGTAGTCCATGTCCTGGTCCAGTGTTGCAGTGTGTAGTCCATGTCCAGGTCCAGTGTTGCAGTGTGAAGTCCATGTCCAGGTCCAGTGTTGCAGTGTGTAGTCCATGTCCAGGTCCAGTGTTGCAGTGTGTAGTCCATGTCCATGTCCAGTGTTGCAGTGTGTAGTTTATGTTTTGATCCAGTGTTGCAGTGTGTAGTCCATTTCCTGGTCCGGTTTTGCAGTGTGCAGTCTATGTCCAGGTCCAGTGTTGCAGTGTTTAGTCTATGTTGCTGTCCAGTGTAGTCTATGTTGTGGTCTAGTGTTGCTGTGTATAGTGAATGTTCTGGTCCAATGTTGCAGTGTGTAGGCCATGACCAGGTCCAGTGATGGCGAACCTTTTGGTGGCCGAGTGCCCAAACTACAACCCAAAACTCCCCTTACTTATCACGAGGTGCCAACAAAAAATTAAAGCAGTAACTTATTGCTCCCTATTCTTCAACAACTTTCAATCATATTGGCCTCCTGAGGACAAGATGTAAAATTGCATCATTTTAGCTTCTTTGCAGTGTCCCTCTGTACACAGAGAATCGTGGGGGCAGCAGAAGGTCCTCCAAAGGTAATTAAACTCTACTCATTCTCCCTCTTCCTACAGTCCCAAGCAGCAAAGTAAGTATCACTTTAATATATGACTGAAAGCAGCAACTTTTAAGTTGCTTGGAACTGCAGGAAGATTCTTTGAGTCCTGTCTGGTGCGCTGGGGTGATGGCCCGAGTGCCCACAGAAAGGGCTCTGAGTGCCGCCTCTGTTACCCGTGCCATAGGTTTGCCATCACTGGTCTAGTCGATGTCCTGGTCCATTGTCGCAGTGTGTAGTCCATGTCTTTGTCCAGTGTTGCAGTGTGTAGTCTAAGTCAAGGTCCTGTGTTGCAGTGTGTAGTCCATGTTCTGCTCCAGTGTTGCAGTGTGTAGTCCATGTTCTGGTCCAGTGTTGCAGTGTGTAGTCCATGTTCTGGTCCAGTGTTGCAGTGTGTAGTCTATGACCAGGTCCAGTGTTGCAGTGTATAGTCCATGTTCTGGTCCAGTGTTGCAGTGTGTAGTCCATGTTCTGGTCCAGTGTTGCAGTATGTAACCTATGCCCAGGTCCAGTGTTGCAGTGTGTAGTTTTTGCCCAGGTCCAGTGTTGCAGTGTGTAGCCTATATCCAGGTCCAATGTTGCAGTGTGTAACCTATGCCCAGGTCCAGTGTTGCAGTGTGTAGTTTATGTCCCGGTCCAGTGTTGTAGTGTGTAGTCCTTGTCAAGGTCTATTGTTGCAGTGTGTAGGCCATGACCAGGTCTAGTGTTGCGGTATTTAGTCTATGTCAAGGTCCAGTGTTGCAGTGTGTAGTATAAATCCAGGTCCAGTGTTGCAGTGTGTAGTCCATGTTCTGGTCCAATCCTACAGTGTGTAGTCCATATTCTGGTCAGTGCTGCAGTGTGTAGTCTATGCCCAGGCCCAGTGTTGCAGTGTGTAGTTCATGTCCTGGCCCAGTGTTGCTGTGTGTAGTCCATGTTCTGCTCCAGTGTTGCAGTGTGTAGTCCATGTTCTGGTCCAGTGTTGCAGTGTGTAGTCCATGTTCTGGTCCAGTGTTGCAGTGTGTAGTCTATGACCAGGTCCAGTGTTGCAGTGTATAGTCCATGTTCTGGTCCAGTGTTGCAGTGTGTAGTCCATGTTCTGGTCCAGTGTTGCAGTATGTAACCTATGCCCAGGTCCAGTGTTGCAGTGTGTAGTTTTTGCCCAGGTCCAGTGTTGCAGTGTGTAGCCTATATCCAGGTCCAATGTTGCAGTGTGTAACCTATGCCCAGGTCCAGTGTTGCAGTGTGTAGTTTATGTCCCGGTCCAGTGTTGTAGTGTGTAGTCCTTGTCAAGGTCTATTGTTGCAGTGTGTAGGCCATGACCAGGTCTAGTGTTGCGGTATTTAGTCTATGTCAAGGTCCAGTGTTGCAGTGTGTAGTATAAATCCAGGTCCAGTGTTGCAGTGTGTAGTCCATGTTCTGGTCCAATCCTACAGTGTGTAGTCCATATTCTGGTCAGTGCTGCAGTGTGTAGTCTATGCCCAGGCCCAGTGTTGCAGTGTGTAGTTCATGTCCTGGCCCAGTGTTGCTGTGTGTAGTCTGTGTCCTGGTCCATTGTTGCAGTCTGTAGTCCATGTTCTGGTCCAGTGTTGCAGTGTGTAGTCTATGCCCAGGTCCAGTGTTGCAGTGTGTAGTCTATGCCCAGGTCCAATGTTGCAGTGTGTAGTCCATGTCCTGGTCCAGTGTTGCAGTGTGTAGTCCATGTTCTGGTCCAATCCTACAGTGTGTAGTCCATGTCCAGTGTTGCAATGTGTAGTTTATGCCCAGGTCCAGTGTTGCAGTGTTTAGTCTATGCCCAAGTCCAATGTTTCAGTGTATACTCCATGTCCTGGTCCAGTGTTGCAGTGCGTAGTCCAAGTCCTCGTCTGCTGCTTCAGTGTGTAGTCTATGCCCAGGTCCAGTGTTGCAGTGTGGAGTCCATGTCCAGGTCCAGTGTTGCAATGTGTAGTCCATGTCCTGGTCCAGTGTTTCAGTGTGTAGTCTATGCCCAGGTCCAGTGTTGCAGTGTGTAGTCCATGTCCTGGCCCAGTGTTGCAGTGTGTAGTCTGTGTCCTGGTCCATTGTTGCAGTGTGTAGTCCATGTTCTGGTCCAGTGTTGCAGTGTGTAGTCCATGTTCTGGTCCAGTGTTGCAGTGTGTAGTCTATGCCCAGGTCCAGTGTTGTGTACATGTTCTGGTCCAGTGTTGCAGTGTGTAGTCCATGTTCTGGTCCAGTGTTGCAGTGTGTACTTTATGCCCAGGCCCAGTGTTGTGTACATGTTCTGGTCCAGTGTTGCAGTGTGTAGTCCATGTTCTGGTCCAGTGTTGCAGTGTGTAGTCCATGTTCTGGTCCAGTGTTGCAGTGTGTAGTCCATGTTCTGGTCCAGTGTTGCAGTGTGCAGTCTATGACCAGGTCCAGTGTTGCAGTGTGTAGTCCATGTTCTGGTCCAGTGTTGCAGTGTGTAGTCCATGTTCTGGTCCAGTGTTGCAGTGTGTAGTCCATGTTCTGGTCCAGTGTTGCAGTGTGTAGTCCATGTTCTGGTCCAGTGTTGCAGTGTGTAGTCCATGTTCTGGTCCAGTGTTGCAGTGTGTAGTCTATGACCAGGTCCAGTGTTGCAGTGTGTAGTCCATGTTCTGGTCCAGTGTTGCAGTGTGTAGTCCATGTTCTGGTCCAGTGTTGCAGTGTGTAGTCCATGTTCTGGTCCAGTGTTGCAGTGTGTAGTCTATGACCAGGTCCAGTGTTGCAGTGTGTAGTCCATGTTCTGGTCCAGTGTTGCAGTGTGTAGTCCATGTTCTGGTCCAGTGTTGCAGTGTGTAGTCCATGTTCTGGTCCAGTGTTGCAGTGTGTAGTCCATGTTCTGGTCCAGTGTTGCAGTGTGTAGTCCATGTTCTGGTCCAGTGTTGCAGTGTGTAGTCTATGACCAGGTCCAGTGTTGCAGTGTGTAGTCCATGTTCTGGTCCAGTGTTGCAGTGTGTAGTCCATGTTCTGGTCCAGTGTTGCAGTGTGTAGTCCATGTTCTGGTCCAGTGTTGCAGTGTGTAGTCCATGTTCTGGTCCAGTGTTGCAGTGTGTAGTCCATGTTCTGGTCCAGTGTTGCAGTGTGTAGTCCATGTTCTGGTCCAGTGTTGCAGTGTGTAGTCCATGTTCTGGTCCAGTGTTGCAGTGTGTAGTCCATGTTCTGGTCCAGTGTTGCAGTGTGTAGTCCATGTTCTGGTCCAGTGTTGCAGTGTGTAGTCCATGTTCTGGTCCAGTGTTGCAGTGTGTAGTCCATGTTCTGGTCCAGTGTTGCAGTGTGTAGTTCATGTTCTGGTCCAGTGTTGCAGTGTGTAGTCCATGTTCTGGTCCAGTGTTGCAGTGTGTAGTCTCTGACCAGGTTCAGTGTTGCAGTGTGTAGTCCATGTCCTGGTCCAGTGTTGCAGTGTGTAGTCCATGTTCTGGTCCAGTGTTGCAGTGTGTAGTCCATGTTCTGGTCCAGTGTTGCAGTGTGAAGTCTGTGTGCTGTGTAGTTTCAGTCTCAGCATATCGCACCCCCCTCCTGACTGTGCAGAGCATCGCGTGGATTCGGTTCTTACCTGCACTGTGAGATCCGATGCAGCCCATGCTGAGCACTGAGTGGGGGGGATATTGTGGGTGTAAGGAGCTGGGGGAGATGGGAGAGGAGCGGGGGATTGAGGAAGGGGCAGAGGAGGAAGGATGGAGAAAAGGGGGAAAGAAGGAAAAGAAGAGGAGGAGAGGGGGTGCTCGGAGGAGGTTCCCCGTCACTGGGGTCTCGGATCTGGGATCATCCTGGGATGTCTCCGGACGTGACGCTCAGACACCGCGCTCTCTCTCTCTCCTCTGTCTCTCTCTCTCCTCCCCCTCTCTTTTGCTCTCTCTTTCTCAGAGATGCTCAGGGACCAGCAGCCCAGGGCGGGGGAGGAGGATGCGACTCACAAACACAAGGAGAAGGGATTGGCTGAGGGGGAGGAAGAGGAGCTGTCACATCCACAGGGCAGGCAGTCTCTCCGGCACAAGGCTGTCTATCTGCTGCTCCGTCTCCGTCTTCAGCTCTGCTCCATCTGCCCTGTCACCTCTGGAGATGTCTCATCCCTGGCTGTGTCTGCTGTGCTACAACCTGTGCATCTGTCTCTCCCACACACTGTCTCTCCCTCCTCCCCTGCGCTCTCCGGCCGTCTGTCTCATTATGTTTTCTGGGCAGGTTTATCCATCAATTCTCAGCATCATAAAAGAGAAGGGAGAACATGAAACGGCAGAGGTGGAGGGGGAGGAGGGAGATGGAGGTGGAGGAGGGAGTGGAGGAGGCTGCAGGGCACTATACCATGGCAGGGCAGATGGGGCAGCTCCCAGCTCCTGACACTGAACTTTCTGTATTGTGGGTTGATGTAGAGTGAAGACAGGCACTGTGTCATGTTATAGCACCATATGGTGGTAACATTTATGCACTATGTAGCTTTTTTATAGCAACATTATATGTGCCTTATTGGGGCACTATATGGCGGTGTTATCTGAGCACTATGTAACATTGTTATTGGGACACTATATGGCAGTATTATCTGAGAACTATACAACATTGTTATCTGAGCACTGAGTAACACTGTTATTGGGGCACTATATGGCAGTATTATCTGAACATTATGTAATAGTATCACTTGGACACTATATGGCAGTGTTATCTGATCACTATGTTATTGGGGCACTATATGGCACTGTTATATATGTTTTATGCATGCATGTTATTGGGGCACTATATGGCACTGTTATATATGTTTTATGCAAGCACGTTATTGGGGCACTATATGGCACTGTTATATATGTATAATGCATGCATGTTATTGGGGACTATATGGAACTGTTTGAGCACTACATAGTACAGCATTGTTATTTTGACACAATGTAACAGTGTTTCATTTAGTTTAGTATCATTTAGTACTATCAATTGGGCACTATGTGACACTATTATTTGGACTCTACAGTATAGCAAGGTTATCTGAACACTATATAGAGCCTGTACTGATGATAATATATAACACTACTATTTTAACACTAAATAGTGGTGTAATCAGAATACTATGTATTATTACTATTATCTGAATACTATCTAGAGCTGTTATTGGGGTATTATGTACAGGGGGGGACAGCCTATGATTTTTTTCAGAAATAGTGTAATCTCCATTTATGAACATTTGAAGGATCTTTGTAAGGTCATGCAAAATACATGATGATGATAATCAGAGAAGAAGCAATGACATTTTCTGCAGGTGCCAGCAGTCACCGATCTCCACACTGGCCACAGGACATCACTAGTCCTCACACGGCTCTGCTGGGATCTGCTCCGCTCTTCTTCCAGTCTTTTCTACACGTCTGTGACTTGTGGGTTTCTTGGCCATAACTTTGTCCCCATGTATTTTCAAGAAGTTTTCTATTGGGTTTAGATCAGGACTCTGGTCTGTGGTCATGTAATTGTTTCTATGTGTTCTGTTCCAAGGCACTGTTTTACCTATTTTGATGTGTGATAGGGTGGCATTGTCCTGCAAGAAAATTGCTGCTGATTGAATGATGAAAGCAAGAAGAGAACCACAAGTTGTTGAAGAAGGTTCTGTTACACACTTACATTCTCTCTGCCATGTAGCTCTATGTGAGTTCCAACTCCTGCCGCAGAAAACATTCCCCAAACCATGACACTTCCTCCACCACCTTTCACTGACTTCTTTACATACTATGGGTTCAGTCTTTGCTTAATTTGTTGACAAACATAATGTTTCCCATCAGATCCAAATAAATTAAACTTGTTCTATTGCTAAAATGACCTGTGGACTCTTCTCCTCTGTCCACACAACATGCTCCTCTCAGTAAAGGTGAGTCTAGGTCTTCTGATTCTTTATACTAATGAGAGGTTTGGTCATTATGAAGGTTTTCAGTCTCTTCGGAGCAGCACAAGTCAGTAAAGTCAGTGAAAACCGAAAAGTTAGGCACCAGTATGGCCCCTTGCACATAATGTATGCTCACCATGCACAGGAGAGAGGAGGGGAGAGCTCGGCTTACCCCTCCACTCTCCATACAGAAGCACAGGACCAGATCCGTAGTACAGAGGAATATAGGGCATGTTGTATATTTTTACATACACGGTCACAGTGCAGGGAGACAACGGCGCAGGGAGACAACAGCGCAGGGAGACAACGGCCCAGGGAGACAGCGGCCCAGGGAGACAGCGGCGCAGGGAGACAACGGCACCGGGAGACAACGGAGCAGGGAGACAACGGCGCGGGGAGACAACGGCGCAGGGAGACAACGGCACAGGGAGACAACGGCACCGGGAGACAACGGCACCGGGAGACAACGGCACCGGGAGACAACGGCGCAGGGAGACAACGGCGCAGGGAGACAGCGGCGCGGGGAGACAACGGCGCAGGGAGACAACGGCACAGGGAGACAACGGCACCGGGAGACAACGGCACCGGGAGACAACGGCGCAGGGAGACAACGGCGCAGGGAGACAGCGGCGCGGGGAGACAACGGTCCAGGGAGACAACGGTCCAGGGAGACAGCGGTACCGGGAGACAACGGCGCGGTGAGACAACGGCACGGGGAGACAACGGTGCAGGCAGACAACGGTGCAGTGAGACAACGGCACCGGGAGACAACGGCGCAGGGAGACAACGGCGCGGGGAGACAACGGCGCGGGGAGACAACGGTGCAGGGAGACAATGTTGCCTCCCTGCACCGCACCGTGACTGGGCGCCAAAGGCGTTAATAGAGACCGATATCCTGTCACAAACTGTGTAGCCAGATGTGTCCCCCACACATCGTGTACATGAGGCCTTAGGGTTTGTCAGATAATTAAGGAAATTAGCACCAGTTGCCAAATTATTACCAGTAACCTGGAAGTGTCTCTTATTTTGATCAGTGTCTTTTACAATGATCTCATCTACATTTTTATTCTGTGCTTTAGAACATTTACAAAATACTGATATATTCTTTATTACACAGGACAAAACAAGGACATTAATATTTAGGAAATTGTGTGTTGTTCTCTAATTTTGATCTCCAGTGTAGAAATACCATAGGACTGTATAAAACACTGTATTAGTTTGGGGACTATATATTGTAGGGGAGTATACAGAGCTTATCTATAGGTACAGAAGGAGGTGTTATTGCAGCATTATATCATCTTGGACACTATAAACATGTTATATGTAGATCTTACACACTATACATGTGTTATATAGAGCTTATACACTGTACATGTGTTATATAGAGCTTATACACTATACATGTGTTATATAGAACTTATACCCTATACATGTGTTATATAGAGCTTATACACTGTACATGTGTTATATAGAACTTATACACTATACATGTGTTATATAGAACTTATACACTGTACATTTGTTATATAGAACTTATACCCTATACATGTGTTATATAGAGCTTATACACTATACATGTGTTATATAGAACTTATACCCTATACATGTGTTATATAGAACTTATACCCTATACATGTGTTATATAGAACTTATACCCTATACATGTGTTATATAGAGCTTATACACTGTACATGTGTTATATAGAGCTTATACCCTATACATGTGTTATATAGAACTTATACCCTATACATGTGTTATATAGAACTTATACCCTATACATGTGTTATATAGAGCTTATACCCTATACATGTGTTATATAGAGCTTATACCCTATACATGTGTTATATAGAGCTTATACACTGTACATGTGTTATATAGAACTTATACCCTATACATGTGTTATATAGAGCTTATACACTGTACATGTGTTATATAGAGCTTATACACTATACATGTGTTATATAGAACTTATACCCTATACATGTGTTATATAGAACTTATACCCTATACATGTGTTATATAGAGCTTATACACTGTACATGTGTTATATAGAACTTATACCCTATACATGTGTTATATGGAGCTTATACACTGTACATGTGTTATATAGAACTTATACACTATACATGTGTTATATAGAACTTATACACTGTACATGTGTTATATAGAGCTTATACCCTATACATGTGTTATATAGAACTTATACCCTATACATGTGTTATATAGAACTTATACCCTATACATGTGTTATATAGAGCTTATACCCTATACATGTGTTATATAGAGCTTATACCCTATACATGTGTTATATAGAGCTTATCCACTGTACATGTGTTATATAGAGCTTATACACTATACATGTGTTATATAGAACTTATACCCTATACCTGTGTTATATAGAACGTATACCCTATACATGTGTTATATAGAGCTTATGCACTGTACATGTGTTATATAGAGCTTATACACTATACATGTGTTATATAGAGCTTATACCCTATACATGTGTTATATAGAACTTATACCCTATACATGTGTTATATAGAACTTATACCCTATACATGTGTTATATAGAACGTATACCCTATACATGTGTTATATAGAACTTATACCCTATACATGTGTTATATAGAGCTTATACACTGTACATGTGTTATATAGAACTTATACCCTATACATGTGTTATATAGAGCTTATACCCTATACATGTGTTATATAGAGCTTATACCCTATACATGTGTTATATAGAACTTATACACTATACATGTGTTATATAGAACTTATACCCTATACATGTTATATAGAGCTTATACACTATACATGTTATATAGAACTTTATACATGTGTTATATGCAGATCTTATACTTTATACACACTATTTGCTTGTTATATATAAATCGTATACATTATACAGCTGTTATATGCAGATCTTGTTCTATGTAGTTCTGATACATTGTAGAAACTTTTACTTGAAATAAATACAGAAAAGTTCAATATTATTGTATCAGTTTAACATAGTCCATGTCCAGAAATCCATAGACTCCCCAGCTATGGATGTGTAATGGCATCCACTATGGATTGTAGGGGTAGTTATGTCTGTGTCTGGTCCCTGGGGGGTTCTGTGCTGTAATTATGTCAGGACATGAATATTGATTATGTATCCAGAGGAAAGGTCATCGATATCAGACCAAGAGAAGGGGGAAGGGCCTTCTGACATCCCCAATGATCAGCTGTATGAAGGGTGGGACAGACACCGGGACAGAATAGCGCCATACACCGGGTAGTGGTCATGAATGGTTCTGCTGATCTCATATCCTGTAGCTCTGGAAATAGTCAACAAGTAGATGATTCTATCACTTATGTACACTCACCAGCCACTTTATTAGGTACACCTGTCCAACTGCTCGTTAACACTTAATTTCTAATCAGCCAATCACATGGTGGCAACTCAGTGCATTTAGGCACGTAGACATGGTCAAGACAATCTCCTGCAGTTCAAACCGAGCATCAGTATGGGGAAGGAAGGTGATTTGATGCCTTTGAACGTGGCATGGTTGTTGGTGCCAGAACAGGAAACTGAGGCTACAATTTGCACAAGCTCATCGAAATTGGACAGTAGGAGATTGGAAAAACGTTGCCTGGTCTGATGAGTCTCGATTTCTGCTGCGACATTCGGATGGTAGGGTCAAAATTTGGCGTCAACAACATGAAAGCATGGATCCATCCTGCCTTGTATGAACGGTTCAGGCTGGTGGTGGTGGTGTCATGGTGTGGGGAATATTTTCTTGGCACTCTTTGGGCCCCTTGGTACAACGCCACAGCCTACCTGAGTATTGTTGCTGACCATGTCCATCCCTTTATGAGCACAATGGACCCTGTAACATCTGATGGCTACTTTCAGCAGGATAATGCGCCGTGTCATAAAGCTGGAATCATCTCACACTGGTTTCTTGAACATGACAATGAGGTCACTGGACACAAATGGCCTCCACAGTCACCAGATCTCAATCCAATAGAGCATCTTTGGGATGTGGTGGAACGGGAGATTCGCATCATGGATGTGCAGCCGACAAATCTGCGGCAACTGTGTGATGCCATCATGTCAATATGGACCAAAATCTCTGAGGAGCTTCCAGAACCTTGTTGTATCTATGCCACGAAGAATTGAGGCAGTTCTGAAGGCAAAAGGGGGTCCAACCCGTTACTAGCATGGTGTACCTAATAAAGTGGCCGGTGAGTGTATATCTGCACCTCAAAACCTGACATCACTAAACATATGAGGTGGAGAGTGACTGCATGACCCAGTATTACCCATATATTAATATCACTAATGCTGCTCCTCAAGTGCCCAGTAGGCGGTCTCTTTTCATACAGTGCACCAGGTGTGGCATAGGATGCCACCTCGTCCCTCATCTCTCCACTCTCCACTCACTAACAATTTCCAATTTGAGGGCAAAAGCATGTAGCAGTTCAACTCTCAAGCTAAGTGCACAGCAGTGTGAGGACCCCCAGTGCACTTTGAAAATCTACATATCTGGAATACAAAAAAATCTATATCTCACAGTCCTGCTGCTACTATAACATACACAAAGGTCTGATTACACAACTCTCCTTTGACAATACCTAGCACTGGCTGCAGAGAGCACAGAGGACAGCAGTGTGGTGATGTGCCCTTGAGAACCTACAATCCTGGAGTATAAATCTATATGTCACAGTCCTGCTGCTACTAACAACATACACAAAGCTCTGACTACACAGATATCTAGAGACAATACTTAACATTAGGTTTGGAGAGCACAGCAGTGTGAGGACACAACCCTGGTGTGCTGGCAGAAGCTACAATCCTGGAGTATAAAAATCTATATTTCACAGTTCTGCTGCTACTAACAACATACACAAAGCTCTGATTACAGATCTCCTGGGACTGCACTGCACTGGCTGCAGTTTCCATGATCACACCTGCTGACAGGTTCTCTTTACATATAGCAATTTAGCTTCCTGCAGCGACCACTAGGCGGAGTTTACTTTATACTCAATAATAATAATAATAATATTACTAATACAGTAATGCTTTATTTAAATAGCACCAACATATTCTGCAGCGCTGTATTATATATTTATACATTCATAAATGTAATAATGACGCTGCATGGATTTATAGGTTCTGTAGGAACTATGGGAAGCCTGGATATTTCTATGTAACTATGGTCTATGCAGAGGGTTTGGAACTTTGTATTAGTTTTTTTTTTTTAAATGTATTGATAAATTCATTAAACTAGAAGCAATAAGTTGGAAATATGATATCATAATACACCTAACTGAATATATATGTGCAAACCTTAGCTACATACAATATTCCGAAAACAGGACCTATTAGAAAAATAAGTCATTTATGGATTGTCATGGATTTATCTGGATTTTACGGACGTATATGCGGAATGTTCTGCGGTCATCTGAGACGTCCAATCAGAAAAGATCACTCCTCGCACATTGGCACAAAGCGGAGCGGTTTAATGTCAAACGTGTCAAACTCTGTCACTTTGCCAATACATGAGTGGCGTGATCCATACAGGGATCTGTCAGTGCCGAAAGTGGCCACCAGGTGGCAGCAGTGAACATGCGGAGGCGCTGCTGGTCGCCTTATTGTAAATTTACTGATCTATAATTTTTTGGGCTGTACAGGAGGGGGGGAATTCTACAGCTCCTTTATGAAAAATGATACATTTGACCTTGTGACCCCCAACGCGTGCTCCATACAAGGTATCCACACCCATTTAATCTGGAGCTGGGGGAAGTCAAATATTAGCTGGGTGTGATCATCTGCAGCAAGATGTGAGGGCGACCGTCCAGAATTACAACTTCCAACTGAGTCCCCGGATTAGATACAGGATAGGTTCTGTAGGTTTGTTCTTAAATTGAATTTGTTTGTAAGTCAGAACTGTATACTTTATAATTGTAACCCCTACTAGGAATATTTTTGGTCTCTGTGACATTTTGGAAATGTTGGGTTGTCATAAGAACCAGAATTAACAATAAAACTTCATTCCAGACACCTGTGATAACTGTTATAGCTGATTATTGTAGTCTAGGGCTAAAGTACAGTAAATTACCAATATCCAGAGGTCCGTTTGTAACTGGGGGTTGTCTGTAAGTCGGGTGTTCTTAATTAGGGGACCGCCTGTAATAATAAGAATATTTAAAATGAATATAATAGTAACAATAATAGTATAAAATAATAATACTAAATAGTACATAAAGTCAGCGCATTCATTGTCCCATCACAAGACAACCACGAACAATGGAATTTCCCTTATATGTGGATCATTGACAACAATAAAGCAAACTGATGTTTGCAAAATAAGAAAAAAGGAAAAGGAACTCAAAAAAAAAAAAAAAAATATTGTTATATATATTAAAAAAAAAACACAAAAATGAGAAAAAAAAAGAGAAATGACCTCCAGGGGGCACTGCACGGATGAAATGTGTGGGAATATTCATAAACATCATTTTTCTAATGATATTTTTCTATGTATGTTCTGTCCTCTGCAGAAATCCAGCTGCTTAGGTTTCCGTCTGCAGTGTAAGGCTGGTAACAGCGCCATCTACTGGTGGTTTAGCACATTTCCTAGTTTGTAGTTTTCAATGCACTATGGGAAATCTTCTAAGCATTATGAGAAATCTCCTGAGGCATTGTGGGATTGCTTATTACTGTAGTCTGTAATAACAGCAGCCATCTTTCCTCATGTCTGTCAGTGTGAAGAGCCACTTCATATAACTTGTTTGTACCTCAAGTTCATTACAAACAGCCTGTTCTGGGATAGTTGGTGAGCACATTCTCCATGTATATGCTGACATGTTTGTAGCTTTAGTATGAGTGATGCATACCTCCCAACTTTTGTGGAGGAGAAAGAGGGACAAAATGGCGGCGCGCGAAGCGCGCCGCGGCGATTTTTTTACCCACAGAAGCCACACCCTAGCCACGCCCCCTAACCACACCCCCTGGCCACGCCACTGCTCATACCTTCAACGCATCCACTGGCACCAATGTATATTTATGTATATAATTGGGGGGCATATTCCACTCCCCCTAGACAACGAGCATGCCCTCCTAGACAACGAGCATGTCCTCCCCTAGACAACGAGCATGCCCCCCCCAGACAACGAGCATGTCCTCCCCTAGACAACGAGCATGTCCCCCCCTAGACAACGAGCATGTCCCCCCCAGACAACGGGCATGTCCGCCCCCAGACAACGAGCATGCCCCCCCCTAGACAACGAGCATGTCCCCCCCAGACAACGAGCATGTCCCCCCCAGACAACGGGCATGTCCGCCCCCAGACAACGAGCATGCCCCCCCCTAGACAACGAGCATGTCCCCCCCAGACAACGAGCATGCCCCCCCTAGACAACAAGCATGCCCCCCCTAGACAACGAGCATGTCCCCTAGACAACGAGCATGCCCCCCCCTAGACAACGAGCATGTACCCCCCCCTAGACAACGAGCATGTACCCCCACCTAGACAACGAGAATGTACCCCCACCTAGACAACGACCATGTCCCCCCCTAGACAACTAGCATTTCCCCCCCCCCTAGACAACGAGCATGTCCCCCACCTAGACAACGAGCCTGTCCCCCCCTGTGGCTGCGTGCCCTTTTTTGTGTGTTTGTGTTATTTTTGTCTTCCAGGACCGTGCCTGCTGTGGACTGCTTCCGATTCGAAGGATTACATCGATGACCGACAGTTCTAACAAATAAAATGGTCAACGAGGGTGTGTCTGCGTTTTTTGTTCAATAAAATTTTCTGAAAACGGTGTGATTATTTATTTTTTTGCGACACTCTTCATAGTTTGCCGTAGTAGTGGTGCCGGCTAGGTGACGGTGCTCATTACTAAGGGCTGGCCTTAGTGTTTGCCTTAATTTTTTTGGCAAATTCACACTAACGCCCATACCATTACCCCGGTACCCACCGCCACCAGGGGTGCCGGGAAGAGCCGGGTACAAACCAGTACCTGACCGTCTATAGATGGTCAGGTGCTGGGGCGGCCGCTGGCTGTTATTGTTGCGCTGGAATAGCCCCCTAACAGTGGCCTATCCCAGCTCAGTAATGGCGGCTGCTGCTGCTGCTGCTTTTTTGTATCAGGCTGATTTGAAAAATAGGGGCACCCCATGCCGTTTTTTCTTCAAATTTTTGACAAAAATATGCGTGGGGTCCCCCCTTTAAAGGGGGCTCCCAGGCTGTTTCCCCCATTTTTACAAAAAAATGGGGGGGAAAAACGGCATGGGGTGCCCCCTATTGTTCAAATCAGCCAGATACAAAAAAGCAGCAGCAGCCTGCTATTACTGAGCTGGGATAGGCCACTGTTAGGGGGCTATTCCAGCGCAACAATAACAGCCTGCAGCCGCCCCAACACCTGACCATCTATAGACGGTCAGGTACTGGTTTGTACCCGGCTCTTCCCGGCACCCCTGGTGGCGGTGGGTACCGGGGTAATGGTATGGGCGTTAGTGTAAATTTGCCAAAAAAATTAAGGCAAACACTAAGGCCAGCCCTTAGTAATGAGCACCGTCACCTAGCCGGCACCACTACTACGGCAAACTATGAAGAGTGTCGCAAAAAAATAAATAATCACACCGTTTTCAGAAAATTTTATTGAACAAAAGACGCAGACACACCCTCGTTGACCATTTTATTTGTTAGAAATGTCGGTCATAGACGTAATCCTTCGAATCCGAAGCAGTCCACAGCAGGCACGGTCCTGGAAGACAAAAATAACACAAACACACAAAAAAGGGCACGCAGCCACAGGGGAGGACATGCTCGTTGTCTAGGGGTCAGGGGTAGACATGCTCGTTGTCTAGGGGGGGGGAAATGCTAGTTGTCTAGGGGGGGGACATGCTCGTTGTCTAGGAGTCGGGGGGAGACATGCTCGTTGTCTAGGGGGGGGGAATGCTCGTTGTCTGGGGGGGGGGACATGCTCGTTGTCTAGGGGGGGGGGCATGCTCGTTGTCTTGGGGGGGGACATGCTCGTTGTCTAGGGGTCAGGGGGAGACATGCTCGTTGTCTAGCAGGGGGAAATGCTCGTTGTCTAGGGGGGGAAATCCTCGTTGTCTAGGGGGGGGACATGCTCGTTGTCGCAGTAAAGGGGAGGGGTCCTATGGAGCGCAGTAAAGGGGAGGGGTCCTATGGAGCGCAGTAAAGGGGAGGGGTCCTATGGAGCGCAGTAAAGGGGAGGGGTCCTATGGAGCGCAGTAAAGGGGAGGGGTCCTATGGAGCGCAGTAAAGGGGAGGGGTCCTATGGAGCGCAGTAAAGGGGAGGGGTCCTATGGAGCGCAGTAAAGGGGAGGAGTCCTATTGAGCGCGCAGTGAAAGCCATAAAAAACACATTTGATATTTTCCTTCCCGCTTCCCAGTACAGGGCCTGGAATATTTAATACTGTCACTAGGAAGTATAATTTGTTACGCAGAAACAGGCCGCACACAGCTCTGTACGTGGAAAAATAAAAAAGTTATTGATTTTTGAAAGTGGGGAGTGAAATATGGAAACGCAAAAATTGTTCCGTCAGAGTAATGGAGCAGACGGCCGTGTATGACCATTCTGCTCCATTACCGTCATAGAGCGATGACATGGACCTTATGTGGACCCCAACAGACCCCTTGTTTTCATGATCTATGGGGGTCACATCACTGAAACCCCCACACATCAGCAGGTTAAGCCCTGTCCTATGGATAGGGCCTAACTTGTATTTGTGGGAAAACCCCTTTAACCCCTTAACGCTCTGCGCCGTAGCTCTACGACGCAGAGGTATAAGGAGTGTATGAAGAGGGCTCACGGGCTGAGTCCTCTTCATACAAGGTGGGGGGTTTTGCATGTTGCAGAAAACCCCCACCGCTAATAACCGCAGTCGGTCATTGTCGCCGGCAAAGTCTTTTTTTACGATCGCTGTGCCCCCGAACGTCATCGGGGGCGGCGATCGTTTGCCGTGGTAGCCTCGGGTCTTCTTTTGACACGAGGCTACATGGCTTCTGCAGGTTCGTTACAATGAGCCAGAAGTATTGCAGTATATGGTAGGAGCGATCTGACCATCTAGGGTTAATGTACCGTAGATGGTCTAAGAAATAGTGGAAAAAAAAGAAAAAACAGGTTTTAAAAATAAAAAAAATTTATAAAATATTAAAAATTCTAATCACCTCCCTTTCCCTAGAACGGATATAAAACATAATAAACAGTAAAGATCACAGACATATTAGGTATCGCCGCGTCCCAAAATGCCCGATCTATCAAAATATAAAAACGGTTACGGGCGGCGGTGACCTCCGAGGCGGGAAATGGCGCCCAAATGTCCGAAATGCGACTTTTACACCTTTTTACATCACATAAAAAATGAAATTAAAAATGATCAAAATGTCGCACAGACCTCAAAATGGTAGCAATGAAAACGTCGGCTCATTTCGCCAAAAATGACCCCACCCCCAGCTCCGTGCACCGAAATATGAAAAAGTTATTAGCGTCAGAAGATGGCAAAATTTTTTTTTTTTTTTTTTTTTGCACACATGCGTTTAATTTTTGAAAATGTATTAAAACACAATAAAACCTATAAATCCGGTATCACCGCGATCGCACCAAACCAAAGAATAAAGCTGAGGTGTTATTTTGAGTGCACAGTCAAAGTCGAAAAAACTGAGCCCACAAGAACGTGACATGTGCGGTTTTTTAAAAATTTTTTTCCACATTTGGAATTTTTTGCAGCTTCGCAGTACACGGCATGTTAAAATAAATAACATTACGGGAAAGTAAAATTTGTTACGCACAAAATAAGCCCTCACACAGCTCTGTACACGGAAAAATGAAAAAGTTATGGATTTTTGAAGTTGGAGAGCGAGAAATGAGAGAAAAACCCTGCGTCCTTAAGGGGTTAAGGGATTAAGTATATGGTACAATAAAAGCAGAATAGAAGGGCACTGGGGGGGTTAGGGATGGGGGCAGGGGGTCTATGGAGGAAAGTGTTTAACCCTTTAGCTGCTGCCTGCAGTCACTGTAGAGTACCTGTTATCACACTGCAGCAGCTGCACACACTCGGCTCTGCTTCATCAGACGAACTTCAGTGAAGAGCAGGAGGAGGTGGGGGCAGGGAGCTATTGATGTAGCAGAGCTGGAGAGTTCCTGCCTGCACGGAGGCTGATCCCCTGGGGCTGCTGTGCAGGGGCAGTGCAGAGAACATGACACTCTGCACTGCTCCATCCATCCATCCATCCATGTGCCTGCAAGTGGCAGCCTGAGGACAGGGAGGGCTCTGCCTCCCAGGGGAGGGGATGGGGGAGGTGCCGGCTCTGCAGCAGACAGCCCAGGAGCTGGAGAGGAGGAGGACGCTGTACCCCGCCCCCTGGCTTCTCTGTATCCTGAGCAGGACGGGGGCGGGACTCGGGGGCGGGACTCGGGGGCGGGACAAAACGGAAAAATCCGTGAAACCGCAAAAAAACCGGGACTTTCACTTAACGGTCCGTGCAGGCGGGACAAGGGTTAAAAAACGGGACTGTCCCGCCCAAAACGGGACGGTTGGGAGGTATGGTGATGTATTACCTCATGTTGTTGTGAATGACAGATTTTGCATTCCATGTACCATATCATTTGATGTATTCTGAATATCACTGTTATTCATCCTATAGTTTCACCTTTTCCTGTCTGCCATCAATAAAGAGAAGATTTACAGTTTTCTACAGTCTTAAGAGGACAGGGAGGTTTAGCTACATGTCAGATTACACACCGTGCTAACGGGAGGACAGTATAATGTATATTCCAGGATTGTAGCTTCTACAAGTGCACTGGGGTTTGTCCTCACACTGCTGTGTCCTGTGCTCTCTGCAGTGTTAGGTGTTGCCCATAGAGAGCTGTATGATCCTACCTGTGAGTGTTGTTAGGAGCAGCAGCAGGACTGTGGAATATGGATTTATATTCCAAGATTGAAGTGTTTGCAAGCGCACTGGGGGTGTGTCCTCACACTGCTGTTTTCTGTGTCTTTCTGTCTGCTCTGATTGTTATAGTTTAAATCAGAAGGCAGCTACAACTTTCACTTAGTAGGAAACGGTTGTGGCAGCTCAGGGCAGAGATCAAAGTAAACAGCAGTGTAAGGACAACCCCTATAATGTCCAATATAATACCTACCCCTGCCAGCATAAAGCACAGAGAACAGCAGTGTAAGGATACACTTTCAGTGCACTTGAATCTTGGAATATAATTCCTATTTCCCGGTCCTGCTGCTACAACATACACACAAGGATGATTACACATCTTTCCAGGGACAATATCTAACAGTGGCTGCATACATATCTAACTATGCAGAGAGTGCAGAGCACAACAGTGTGAGAACAACCCTCGGTGCATTTGGAGAAGCTACAATCCTGGATATAAATCCATATCGTACAGTCCTGCTGCAGACAACATACAGAAAGATCTGATTACACATCTTTCTAGGTGAATACCTAACACTGGCTGTAGAGCACAGAGCACAGCAGTGTGAGGACATAACCCCATTGGACTTGGACAAGCTACAATACTGAAATTCATATCTCACAGTCCTGCTGCTACTTAAAATATACACAAAGGTCTGATTATATATCTCTCCAGGGACAATACATAACACTGGCTGCAGAGAGCACAGCACACAGCAGTGTGAGGTCTGATTACACATCTCTCCAGGGACAATACATTAGGCCCGTTCCACACTTGCGAGTGTGATGCGATGAACTCGCATTACACTCGCAACGCATGCTGCCGGGAACGCACAACCCAAACGCTGCACCGCGGGAGTGAACTCAGCATGTCAGTTCACTCCCGCGGTGCAGCGTTCGGGCCGTGCGTTCCCGGCAGCATGCGTTGCGAGTGTGATGCGAGTTCATTGCATCACACTCGCAAGTGTGGAACGGGCCTAACACTGGCTAGAGAGAGCACAGAGAACAGCAGTGTGAGGCCTGATTACACATCTCTCCAGGGACAATACATAACACTGGTTGCAGAGAGCACAGAGCACAGCAGTGTGAGGACTGATTACACATCTCTCCAGGGACAATACATAACATTGGCTGCAGAGAGCACAGAGCACAACAGTGAGAGGTCTGATTACACATCTCTCCAGGGACAATACATAACACTGGCTGCAGAGAGCACAGAGCACAACAGTGTGAGGTCTGATTACACATCTCTCCAGGGACAATACATAACACTGGCTGCAGAGAGCACAGAGCACAACAGTGTGAGGTCTAATTACACCTCTCCAGGGACAATACATAACACTGGCTGCAGAGAGCACAGAGCACAGCAGTGTGAGGTCTGATTACACATCTCTCCAGGGACAATACATAACACTGGCTGCAGAGAGCACAGAGCACAGCAGTGTGAGGTCTGATTACACATCTCTCCAGGGACAATACAAAACACTGGCTGTAGACTGACCGTATTAACGTTTTACCCACCAAAATGCACCCCGTTCCCCCTTCCAAAAAAACCCAAAACACAACACAATTTTGGGATAAAAAACTGGGGGTCGGCCACAGCTTTATTATTTACAATAACAAATAAGCGACCTGTGGGAAGAACCCTGACCCTTACCCTAACTTCACCTTGCATGCCTGGCCCCGCCTCCGCGGGGGCATGTCCTAGTTGTTCCGTCAGGTGATATAACTACCAGTCGAGAGGGTCAAGATTCCACCACAGGCCAAGCTGTGACTACCAACAACAACATGAACAACGCAATAACAAACAGTAAAGAATAAAATATTAACAAACCAATAATATACATTAATAACAAAGGGTGGGATCTCTTGAGCGCAGAGCAGTCAAAAGAGGCTGGCTAGCTCCGCACTCAAGAATAAATATCCTGGACCGCTGCCCCCAAGTGGCCAGCGGAACTCGCTGGCCACCAACTGGAGACCAGCGGAGGATGAAGAGGGAGGGGGGAAGCTGGAGGGACCGTGCCCCTTAAAGGAGAAGAGCACGGTCAGTCCTGCAGCCCCCCCGCTTAGACAGCCTGCGGGCTGAGCAGTCTGTATGGTCACACCTGCTGATGGTTTCCATGTAATAGATAGGATTGCATTGCTGTACTCCAGTCCTGTATACAGTATATATCTATGTAATATTGTAGAACCCTCTGTGATCCTACACATTGTATAAATCCCATGGAATAGTAGCAGGAGGTTCTATTCAGATATCGGGGACCTGGGGAACAGAATTAATAAGCTCGGTTTGTTTAATGGAACAGACGTCATTGGTTTGGAGACAGATGTCAGGCGTTGTGTGATATACCCCAGAGGAGCTGCCGCAGTATACGGACGCCTCCTCGCTACTGCTCAGCCTGCTCCATCACATCCATCAAAAGATCCCAGACTGTCAGGAGGGAATAGTCCATGTGATGGCTGATGTGATAGTCTGCGCTCATCACTAGCGCCCTCTAGGTGTACAGTATGGAAGTGTAATGGAGTCACAGACAGTAAGGGTGCACCCCCCCCCCCCCCCCACACACACCATCTGCTACATAACCAACAGGAAAGAAAAGCTTCTGATCGGTTTTCGGGATATTGGCTAGAGTTCTTCTTTATGATTAAAAATACTGGACATGTTTTAAAATTTGACTCTTTTTGCATAGTGACTGTGTGTGAATGTGTATGAACTTTGACCCCAGGAGACCCTCTGGCCCCATTCAGTCTTCTATAAAACCCCTGCTGTCCAAAATCCATAATCCGATTCCTAACAGTAGAGCACTAGGACCCAGCCAGGGGCATAACTACAGTGGTAGCAGCCATAGCGACTGCAATGGGGCCCGCAGTGTCAGGGGGCCCGGCATCCGAGCTGCCACACTGAAGAATGGAGGAATCGTTTACATATTATACATTGTACAGTATAATGTGTGTATATAAGAACACATCTTCCAGATCTGTGTAAGTCTATAAATGTGTGAGTATACATATAGGGGGGCCCCATACAGAAGTCTGGAGGGGCCCTGCATCACCTAGTTACGTCCCTGGACCCAGCGACTCGGATAAGGCTTTCTGCAATTGTTTTCGATAACTTTCCATTTGTATATCTATGCAAATGAGCTTCTCAGTGCCCTGGAGGCGGGGTTATGACAACTGGTGCACCTGTTTCCATCTTTCTACACCTTATTTGCATGAGAGATATCAAATGTTGTATACAGGGACACTGCTGCGGCTTAAATAGAAATGCAACAAGTGTACAGAACAAGGCCCGCCCCCAGTGCACCGAAAAGCTAATTTGCATATATTTATTTTAAAAATGATTTCTTTAAAACAACAGATTATCGGGAAACGGAAGCGCATATGTGCCCATAACCTTCAGGTTTTACCCCTATATGTTAATTGTACACACTATGATTGTTACATACGCTCATGTGGTTCCTAAAGCTTACAGTGCTGAGCTCCTCTGTGCTGCTGTGAGACCACAGGTCCATGCAGTCTATACACAGCTGCTTTATTTCTTTGGTATTTGGTTTGTGATCAGCTCCTCTGTGCTGCTGTGACATTTGTAATAGTAACAGCCTCACTGGTGCCCCCTACAGGCCCATTATACTTTTACACTTTTGTTCCCAATTTCTTAGTGTCCATGGAAACACCAAGTTCTTGGACTCCTTGCGACTCCCACCGGGACATTGGGTCAGAGAGAAGGAACAAGCAAAAAAAGTGTTTGTTTATAGCGTCCGTACAGGAGAGAATTAACGCTCATTGCAGTGCTGTAGTTTTTAAAAAAAATTTTTTGCAGTCCCATGTAAAAGGATTGCGATATAATATCACTATGAGATGTGCAGATGACAATCTCAGCTCTGCTACATCATCATATACAGACATTCATGCAGAGGTCAAATACCGAGTCATCCCATAACTAATCAGCACTAATAGGCGTTGTTTAGGGAGCATATGGCGGTATTATATAGGAATTGTATGGTGGTATTTCTTACTACTATTGTATGACGGTATTATTTGGTACTATATTGTGCTATTACTTTGACACTGCATGATATTGGATTGAATCTTAACACGGTATGGCGGTACTAATTATTGTTATGTCACACCGTGTAGCAGTATTACATTATATGGCTGCTGTATGGTGGTATTATTTTATACTTATATTATACTGTGGCATTCTCTAGGCTCTGTAATATGCTATTACTTTGACTTTGTGTGGTAGCACATTAAATCGGAGCACTGTATGGCGGTGCTATTTAGCCTACGTGTTTTTACGGTACTTTGACACTCTATGGTACTGCAATTTTGCATTCTATGGTGGTATTATTACAACATTGACATTGTATGATAGAACTATATGGCGGTATATAGACACAATATTGCCAATATTGTTAATGTATTACAGTATCTTGTGGCTGTATGGTGGTATTATTTTATATTGCGGTATTATTTAGACATTGTATTGTAATATTATTTATGACCTGTTTTATTTAATACCCTGTTGCCACTATTTGGTTGTATTATATAGACACTATGGGGCACATTTACTTACCTGGCCCCTCGGAGTTCCTGAAAGTGCGTTGTCCGGTGATAATGCCCTGTGCCGCGATTCACTAAGATGGTGCGCCCGATATCCTGCATGTGTCGCTTCCCCGCTCAGGTCCGCCGGAGTTCACCTTCTTCTTCCTGGTGCATGTAAGTGCTTGGGCTTGTGACACAATTTGAATGTTAAATCCCGCGCTCAGTCCGAATCTGTCGGATCGTCCCAGAGCCCGCCCCCCGATTTCTGTCGCATGAAAGCAGCGCAGCCGCGCTACAATCCGATCGCCTGCGACACAATCACAGTGCAAGCCCCTGTTGAATACCTGTCAAAGCCGCGCAAATCCCAAAACCAGCGAACAGTCCGACGAAAGTGCGATCCGAGACCCTTAGTAAATAAGCCCCATTATTATGTGGTATTATATGGGCACTGTACAGTGGTGTAACCCTAATGTATTCCAGCATCATTTATGGCGCTATTATATTACCATTGTATTGTGGTTTTGTAGTGGTAATGTATCAGCACTATATGTCGGTATTATTTAATCACTGTACTTGCCTTACTGTAACTACCCTGGTGTGAGTGCGGTATTACTACCCTGGTGTGAGTGCGGTATTACTACCCTGGTGTGAGTGCGGTATTACTACCCTGGTGTGAGTGCGGTATTATTACCCTGGTGTGAGTGCGGTATTACTACCCTGGTGTGAGTGCGGTATTATTACCCTGGTGTGAGTGCGGTATTATTACCCTGGTGTGAGTGCGGTATTATTACCCTGGTGTGAGTGCGGTATTACTACCCTGGTGTGAGTGCGGTATTACTACCCTGGTGTGAGTGCGGTATTACTACCCTGGTGTGAGTGCGGTATTACTACCCTGGTGTGAGTGCGGTATTACTACCCTGGTGTGAGTGCGGTATTACTACCCTGGTGTGAGTGCGGTATTGCTACCCTGGTGTGAGTGCTGTATGATTTTGTGTTAAATATGTCAGTATTGTCTTGGCACTATATGGTAGTATGATTTTCGGTTGCATATGGGAGTTTTATCCTGGCCTTGTATGGTGCTATAATTTAGGTATGCACATATTATTATAGTCCTTGAACTATATGGTGGTATATGGCAGTATTGTCCTAGCACTATATGGTGGTATGATGGTTGGTTGCATATGTCAGTATAGTCCTTGCACTATATGGTGGTATGATGGTTGGTTGCATATGTCAGTATAGTCCTTGCACTATATGGTGGTATGATGGTTGGTTGCATATGTCAGTATAGTCCTTGCACTATATGGTGGTATGATGGTTGGTTGCATATGTCAGTATAGTCCTTGCACTATATGGTGGTATGATGGTTGGTTGCATATGTCAGTATAGTCCTTGCACTATATGGTGGTATGATGGTTGGTTGCATATGTCAGTATAGTCCTTGCACTATATGGCGGTATGATGGTTGGTTGCATATGTCAGTATAGTCCTTGCACTATATGGTGGTATGATGGTTGGTTGCATATATCAGTATAGTCCTTGCACTATATGGTGGTATGATGGTTGGTTGCATATGTCAGTATTGTCCTTGCACTATATGGCGGTATGATAGTTGGTTGCATATATCAGTATAGTCCTTGCACTATATGGCGGTATGATGGTTGGTTGCATATGTCAGTATAGTCCTTGCACTATATGGTGGTATGATGGTTGGTTGCATATGTCAGTATTGTCCTTGCACTATATGGCGGTATGATAGTTGGTTGCATATATCAGTATAGTCCTTGCACTATATGGCGGTATGATAGTTGGTTGCATATATCAGTATAGTCCTTGCACTATATGGCGGTATGATGGTTGGTTGCATATGTCAGTATAGTCCTTGCACTATATGGTGGTATGATGGTTGGTTGCATATGTCAGTATAGTCCTTGCACTATATGGTGGTATGATGGTTGGTTGCATATGTCAGTATTGTCCTTGCACTATATGGCGGTATGATAGTTGGTTGCATATATCAGTATAGTCCTTGCACTATATGGCGGTATGATAGTTGGTTGCATATATCAGTATAGTCCTTGCACTATATGGCGGTATGATGGTTGGTTGCATATGTCAGTATAGTCCTTGCACTATATGGTGGTATGATGGTTGGTTGCATATGTCAGTATTGTCCTTGCACTATATGGCGGTATGATAGTTGGTTGCATATATCAGTATAGTCCTTGCACTATATGGCGGTATGATGGTTGGTTGCATATGTCAGTATAGTCCTTGAACTATATGGCGGTATGATGGTTGGTTGCATATGGGAGTATTGTCCTTGCACTATATGGGGGGATGATTTTGGATTACATATGGCAGTATATTCCCGGCACTATTGTCTACTCAGTATATGGAAGAATATTGGAAGTGTTGGTAGCGCGGTCCTGACACTGTATAGTAGAACTATGTGGACTCTATATGGCAGTATTATTATACTATTGTATAGGATTCTGTTTTATCTCCTAAGTTATTAGGGGAGAAGGATTATCCATTGGCTCAGGCCTGACTCATTCTATGTGCAGCTTTGGATGTGACTGGAGGACAGTGAGAAGATCCGCGCTTTAGGTTTATTTATGTCGCTGAAAATAACATTTTTATCTGAAGGTGAATAATTTATAACAAATCCTGTAGACGCTTCGGACACGTGATCCGCAAATTAAACCGGCATGTTCTGTCAGTCCGCGCTCCAGGAACACGCCATATTTGGTAAAGTATTTACGTGCCTTCTCCATGTACTTTCTTACCTCCAAAAATCTCAATTTGTTCTCAAAACTTTGCTGTTAGTTTCCAAAAATGTTGATTGTTTCAGATAAAGACGAGAAAAACAACAGGCGGGAGGGAAAGTGCCAAGATTCATGCGATCTAACCCAAAATATTCTCTCTGATAACAAGGATTGTGTGGCCATGAGAATAACTCACTTATAGCACTATATGGGGGTATTATGTAGGCGGTATATGGCAGTATTATCCTAGCACTATATGGGTATAACCTAGGGATCCCCTGTATATAATGATATATGTACAGCCGGTATAACCTGGGGATCTCCTGTATATAATGATATATGTACAGCTGGTATAACCTGGAGATCTCCTGTATATAATGATATATGTACAGCTGGTATAACCTGGGGATCTCCTGTATATAATGATATATGTACAGCTGGTATAACCTGGGGATCTCCTGTATATAATGATATATGTACAGCCGGTATAACCTGGAGATCTCCTGTATATAATGATATATGTACAGCTGGTATAACCTGGGGATCTCCTGTATATAATGATATATGTACAGCTGGTATAACCTGGGGATCTCCTGTATATAATGATATATGTACAGCCGGTATAACCTGGAGATCTCCTGTATATAATGATATATGTACAGCTGGTATAACCTGGGGATCTCCTGTATATAATGATATATGTGCAGCTGGTATAACCTGGGGATCTCCTGTATATAATGATATATGTGCAGCTGGTATAACCTGGGGATCTCCTGTATATAATGATATATGTACAGCTGGTATAACCTGGGGATCTCCTGTATATAATGATATATGTACAGCTGGTATAACCTGGGGATCTCCTGTATATAATGATATATGGACAGCTGGTATAACCTGGGGATCTCCTGTATATAATGATATATGTACAGCCGGTATAACCTGGGGATCTCTTGTATATAATGATATATGTACAGCAGGTGTAACCTGGGGATCTCCTGTATATAATGATATATGTACAGCCGGTATAACCTGGGGATCTCCTGTATATAATGATATGTGTACAGCTGGTATAACCTGGGGATCTCCTGTATATAATGATATATGTACAGCTGGTATAACCTGGGGATCACCTGTATATAGTGATATATGTACAGCTGGTATAACCTGGGGATCTCCTGTATATAATGATATATGTACAGCCGGTATAACCTGGAGATCTCCTGTATATAATGATATATGTACAGCTGGTATAACCTGGGGATCTCCTGTATATAATGATATATGTACAGCTGGTATAACCTGGGGATCTCCTGTATATAATGATATATGTACAGCCGGTATAACCTGGGGATCTCCTGCATATAATGATATATGTACAGCCGGTATAACCTGGGGATCTCCTGTATATGATGATATATGTACAGCTGGTATAACCTGGAGATCTCCTGTATATAATGATATATGTACAGCTGGTATAACCTGGGCATCTCCTGTATATAATGATATATGTACAGCTGGTATAACCTGGGGATCTCCTGTATATAATGATATATGTACAGCCGGTATAACCTGGGGATCTCCTGTATATAATGATATATGTACAGCTGGTATAACCTGGGGATCTCCTGTATATAATGATATATGTACAGCTGGTATAACCTGGGGATCTCCTGTATATAATGATATATGTACAGCTGGTATAACCTGGGGATCTCCTGTATATAATGATATATGTACAGCTGGTATAACCTGGGGATCTCCTGTATATAATGATATATGTACAGCTGGTATAACCTGGGGATCTCCAGTATATAATGATATATGTACAGCTGGTATAACCTGGGGATCCCCTGTATATAATGATATATGTACAGCCGGTATAACCTGGGGATCCCCTGTGTATAATGATATATGTACAGCTGCTATAACCTGGGGATCTCCTGTATATAATGATATATGTACAGCTGGTATAACCTGGGGATCTCCTGTATATAATGATATATGTACAGCTGGTATAACCTGGGGATCTCCTGTATATAATGATATATGTACAGCCGGTATAACCTGGGGATCTCCTGTATATAATGATATATGTACAGCCGGTATAACCTGGGGATCTCCTGTATATAATGATATATGTACAGCTGGTATAACCTGGGGATCTCCTGTATATAATGATATATGTACAGCCGGTATAACCTGGGGATCTCCTGTATATAATGATATATGTACAGCTGGTATAACCTGGGGATCTCCTGTATATAATGATATATGTACAGCTGGTATAACCTGGGGATCTCCTGTATATAATGATATATGTACAGCCGGTATAACCTGGGGATCTCCTGTATATAATGATATATGTACAGCTGGTATAACCTGGGGATCTCCTGTATATAATGATATATGTACAGCTGGTATAACCTGGGGATCTCCTGTATATAATGATATATGTACAGCTGGTATAACCTGGGGATCTCCTGTATATAATGATATATGTACAGCTGGTATAACCTGGGGATCTCCTGTATATAATGATATATGTACAGCTGGTATAACCTGGGGATCTCCAGTATATAATGATATATGTACAGCTGGTATAACCTGGGGATCCCCTGTATATAATGATATATGTACAGCCGGTATAACCTGGGGATCCCCTGTGTATAATGATATATGTACAGCTGCTATAACCTGGGGATCTCCTGTATATAATGATATATGTACAGCTGGTATAACCTGGGGATCTCCTGTATATAATGATATATGTACAGCTGGTATAACCTGGGGATCTCCTGTATATAATGATATATGTACAGCCGGTATAACCTGGGGATCTCCTGTATATAATGATATATGTACAGCCGGTATAACCTGGGGATCTCCTGTATATAATGATATATGTACAGCCGGTATAACCTGGGGATCTCCTGTATATAATGATATATGTACAGCCGGTATAACCCGGGGATCTCCTGTATATAATGATATATGTACAGCTGGTATAACCTGGGGATCTCCTGTATATAATGATATATGTACAGCTGGTATAACCTGGGGATCTCCTGTATATAATGATATATGTACAGCTGCTATAACCTGGGGATCTCCTGTATATAATGATATATGTACAGCTGGTATAACCTGGGGATCTCCTGTATATAATGATATATGTACAGCTGGTATAACCTGGGGATCTCCTGTATATAATGATATATGTACAGCTGCTATAACCTGGGGATCCCCTGTATATAATGATATATGTACAGCTGGTATAACCTAGGGATCCCCTGTATATAATGATATATGTACAGCCGGTATAACCTGGGGATCTCCTGTATATAATGATATATGTACAGCTGGTATAACCTGGGGATCTCCTGTATATAATGATATATGTACAGCTGGTATAACCTGGGGATCTCCTGTATATAATGATATATGTACAGCCGGTATAACCTGGGGATCTCCTGTATATAATGATATATGTACAGCTGGTGTAACCTGGAGATCTCCTGTATATAATGATATATGTACAGCTGGTATAACCTGGGGATCTCCTGTATATAATGATATATGTACAGCTGGTATAACCTGGGGATCTCCTGTATATAATGATATATGTACAGCTGGTATAACCTGGGGATCTCCTGTATATAATGATATATGTACAGCCGGTATAACCTGGGGATCTCCTGTATATAATGATATATGTACAGCTGGTATAACCTGGGGATCTCCTGTATATAATGATATATGTACAGCTGGTATAACCTGGGGATCTCCTGTATATAATGATATATGTACAGCCGGTATAACCTGGGGATCTCCTGTATATAATGATATATGTACAGCTGGTATAACCTGGGGATCTCCTGTATATAATGATATATGTACAGCTGGTATAACCTGGGGATCTCCTGTATATAATGATATATGTACAGCTGGTATAACCTGGGGATCTCCTGTATATAATGATATATGTACAGCTGGTATAACCTGGGGATCTCCTGTATATAATGATATATGTACAGCTGGTATAACCTGGGGATCTCCAGTATATAATGATATATGTACAGCTGGTATAACCTGGGGATCCCCTGTATATAATGATATATGTACAGCCGGTATAACCTGGGGATCCCCTGTGTATAATGATATATGTACAGCTGCTATAACCTGGGGATCTCCTGTATATAATGATATATGTACAGCTGGTATAACCTGGGGATCTCCTGTATATAATGATATATGTACAGCTGGTATAACCTGGGGATCTCCTGTATATAATGATATATGTACAGCCGGTATAACCTGGGGATCTCCTGTATATAATGATATATGTACAGCCGGTATAACCTGGGGATCTCCTGTATATAATGATATATGTACAGCCGGTATAACCTGGGGATCTCCTGTATATAATGATATATGTACAGCCGGTATAACCCGGGGATCTCCTGTATATAATGATATATGTACAGCTGGTATAACCTGGGGATCTCCTGTATATAATGATATATGTACAGCTGGTATAACCTGGGGATCTCCTGTATATAATGATATATGTACAGCTGCTATAACCTGGGGATCTCCTGTATATAATGATATATGTACAGCTGGTATAACCTGGGGATCTCCTGTATATAATGATATATGTACAGCTGGTATAACCTGGGGATCTCCTGTATATAATGATATATGTACAGCTGGTATAACCTGGGGATCTCCTGTATATAATGATATATGTACAGCTGGTATAACCTGGGGATCTCCAGTATATAATGATATATGTACAGCTGGTATAACCTGGGGATCCCCTGTATATAATGATATATGTACAGCCGGTATAACCTGGGGATCCCCTGTGTATAATGATATATGTACAGCTGCTATAACCTGGGGATCTCCTGTATATAATGATATATGTACAGCTGGTATAACCTGGGGATCTCCTGTATATAATGATATATGTACAGCTGGTATAACCTGGGGATCTCCTGTATATAATGATATATGTACAGCCGGTATAACCTGGGGATCTCCTGTATATAATGATATATGTACAGCCGGTATAACCTGGGGATCTCCTGTATATAATGATATATGTACAGCCGGTATAACCTGGGGATCTCCTGTATATAATGATATATGTACAGCCGGTATAACCCGGGGATCTCCTGTATATAATGATATATGTACAGCTGGTATAACCTGGGGATCTCCTGTATATAATGATATATGTACAGCTGGTATAACCTGGGGATCTCCTGTATATAATGATATATGTACAGCTGCTATAACCTGGGGATCTCCTGTATATAATGATATATGTACAGCTGGTATAACCTGGGGATCTCCTGTATATAATGATATATGTACAGCCGGTATAACCTGGGGATCTCCTGTATATAATGATATATGTACAGCTGGTATAACCTGGGGATCTCCTGTATATAATGATATATGTACAGCTGGTATAACCTGGAGATCTCCTGTATATAATGATATATGTACAGCTGGTATAACCTGGGGATCTCCTGTATATAATGATATATGTACAGCTGGTATAACCTGGGGATCTCCTGTATATAATGATATATGTACAGCCAGTATAACCTGGGGATCTCCTGTATATAATGATATATGTACAGCTGGTATAACCTGGGGATCTCCTGTATATAATGATATATGTACAGCCGGTATAACATGGGGATCTCCTGTATATAATGATATATGTACAGCTGGTATAACCTAAGGATCTCCTGTATATAATGATATATGTACAGCTGCTATAACCTGGGGATCTCCTGTATATAATTATATATGTACAGCTGGTATAACCTAAGGATCTCCTGTATATAATGATATATGTACAGCTGGTATAACCTGGGCATCTCCTGTATATAATGATATATGTACAGCTGGTATAACCTGGGGATCTCCTGTATATAATGATATATGTACAGCTGGTATAACCTGGGGATCTCCTGTATATAATAATATATGTACAGCTGGTTTAACCTGGGGATCTCCTGTATATAATGATATATGTACAGCCGGTATAACCTGGGGATCTCCTGTATATAATGATATATGTACAGCCGGTATAACCTGGGGATCTCCTGTATATAATGATATATGTACAGCCGGTATAACCTGGGGATCTCCTGTATATAATGATATATGTACAGCTGGTATAACCTGGGGATCTCCTGTATATAATGATATATGTACAGCTGGTATAACCTGGGGATCTCCTGTATATAGTGATATATGTACAGCCGGTATAACCTGGGGATCTCCTGTATATAATGATATATGTACAGCCGGTATAACCTGGGGATCTCCTGTATATAATGATATATGTACAGCCGGTATAACCTGGGGATCTCCTGTATATAATGATATATGTACAGCCGGTATAACCTGGGGATCTCCTGTATATAATGATATATGTACAGCTGGTATAACCTGGGGATCTCCTGTATATAATGATATATGTACAGCTGGTATAACCTGGGGATCTCCTGTATATAGTGATATATGTACAGCCGGTATAACCTGGGGATCTCCTGTATATAATGATATATGTACAGCCGGTATAACCTGGGGATCTCCTGTATATAATGATATATGTACAGCCGGTATAACCTGGAGATCTCCTGTATATAATGATATATGTACAGCTGGTATAACCTGGGGATCTCCTGTATATAATGATATATGTACAGCCTGTATAACCTGAGGATCTCCTGTATATAATGATATATGTACAGCCGGCATAACCTGGGGAGCTCCTGTATATAATGATATATGTACAGCCGGTATAACCTGGGGATCTCCTGTATATAATGATATATGTACAGCTGGTATAACCTGGGGATCTCCTGTATATAATGATATATGTACAGCCGGTATAACCTGGAGATCTCCTGTATATAGTGATATATGTACAGCTGGTATAACCTGGGGATCTCCTGTATATAATGATATATGTACAGCCGGTATAAGCTGGGGATCTCCTGTATATAATGATATATGTACAGCTGGTATAACCTGGGGATCTCCTGTATATAATGATATATGTACAGCTGGTATAACCTGGGGATCTCCTGTATATAATGATATATGTACAGCTGGTATAACCTGGGGATCTCCTGTATATAATGATATATGTACAGCTGGTATAACCTGGGGATCTCCTGTATATAATGATATATGTACAGCTGGTATAACCTGGGGATCTCCTGTATATAATGATATATGTACAGCCGGTATAACCTGGGGATCTCCTGTATATAATGATATATGTACAGCCGGTATAACCTGGGGGTCTCCTGTATATAATGATATATGTACAGCTGGTATAACCTGGGGATCTCCTGTATATAATGATATATGTACAGTTGGTATAACCTGGGGATCTCCTGTATATAACGATATATGTACAGCCGGTATAACCTGGGGATCTCCTGTATATAATGATATATGTACAGTTGGTATAACCTGGGGATTTTCTGTATATAATGATATATGTACAGCTGGTATAACCTGGGCATCTCCTGTGTATAATGATATATGTACAGATGGTATAACCTGGGGATCTCCTGTATATAATGATATATGTACAGCCGGTATAACCTGGGGATCTCCTGTATATAATGATATATGTACAGCTGGTATAACCTGGGGATCTCCTGTATATAATGATATATGTACAGCTGGTATAACCTGGGGATCTCCTGTATAAAATGATATATGTACAGCTGGTATAACCTGGGGATCTCCTGTATATAATGATATATGTATAGTCGGTATAACCTGGGGAGCTCCTGTATATAATGATATATGTACAGCTGGTATAACCTGGGGATCTCCTGTATATAATGATATATGTATAGTCGGTATAACCTGGGGAGCTCCTGTATATAATGATATATGTACAGCTGGTATAACCTGGGGATCCCTGTATATAGTGATATATGTACAGCTGGTATAACCTGGGGATCCCCTGTATATAATGATATATGTACAGCTGGTATAACCTGGGGATCTCCTGTATATAATGATATATGTACAGCTGGTATAACCTGGGGATCTCCCGTATATAATGATATATGTACAGCTGGTATAAACTGGGGATCTCCCGTATATAATGATATATGTATAGCCGGTATAACCTGGGGATCTCCTGTATATAATGATACATGTACAGCCGGTATAACCTGGGGATCTCCTGTATATAATGATATATGTACAGCCGGTATAACCTGGGGATCTCCTGTATATAATGATATATGTACAGCTGGTATAACCTGGGGATCTTCTGTATATAATGATATATGTACAGCCGGTATAACCTGGGGATCTCCTGTATATAATGATATATGTACAGCTGGTATAACTTGGGGATCTCCTGTATATAATGATATATGTACAGCCGGTATAACCTGGGGATCTCCTGTATATAATGATATATGTACAGCTGGTATAACCTGGGGATCTCCTGTATATAATGATATATGTACAGCTGGTATAACCTGGGGATCTCCTGTATATAATGATATATGTACAGCTGGTATAACCTGGGGATCTCCTGTATATAATGATATATGTACAGCCGGTATAACCTGGGGATCTCCTGTATATAATGATATATGTACAGCCGGTATAACCTGGGGATCTCCTGTATATAATGATATATGTACAGCCGGTATAACCTGGGGATCTCCTGTATATAATGATATTTGTACAGCCGGTATAACCTGGGGATCTCCTGTATATAATGATATATGTACAGCCGGTATAACCTGGGGATCTCCTGTATATAATGATATATGTACAGCTGGTATAACCTGGGGATCTCCTGTATATAATGATATATCTACAGCCGGTATAACCTGGGGATCTCCTGTATATAATGATATATGTACAGCCGGTATAACCTGGGGATCTCCTGTATATAATGATATATGTACAGCCGGTATAACCTGGGGATCTCCTGTATATAATGATATATGTACAGCTGGTATAACCTGGCGATCTCCTGTATATAATGATATATGTACAGCTGGTATAACCTGGGGATCTCCTGTATATAATGATATATGTACAGCCAGTATAACCTGGGGATCTCCTGTATATAATGATATATGTACAGCTGGTATAACCTGGAGATCTCCTGTATATAATGATATATGTACAGCCGGTATAACCTGGCGATCTCCTGTATATAATGATATATGTACAGCTGGTATAACCTGGGGATCTCCAGTATATAATGATATATGTACAGCCGGTATAACCTGGGGATCTCCTGTATATAATGATATATGTACAGCCGGTATAACCTGGGGATCTCCTGTATATAATGATATATGTACAGCTGGTATAACCTGGGGATCTCCTGTATATAATGATATATGTACAGCTGGTATAACCTGGGGATCTCCTGTATATAATGATATATGTACAGCTGGTATAACCTGGGGATCTCCTGTATATAATGATATATGTACAGCTGGTATAACCTGGGGATCTCCTGTATATAATAATATATGTACAGCTGGTATATAATGATATATGTACAGCTGGTATAACCTGGGGATCTCCTGTATATAATGATATATGTACAGCCGGTATAACCTGGGGATCTCCTGTATATAATGATATATGTACAGCTGGTATAACCTGGGGATCTCCTGTATATAATGATATATGTACAGCTGGTATAACCTGGGGATCTCCTGTATATAATGATATATGTACAGCTGGTATAACCTGGGGATCTCCTGTATATAATGATATATGTACAGCTGGTATAACCTGGGGATCTCCTGTATATAATAATATATGTACAGCTGGTATAACCTGGGGATCTCCTGTATACAATGATATATGTACAGCTGGTATAACCCGGGGATCCCCTGTATATAGTGATATATGTACAGCCGGTATAACCTGGGGATCTCCTGTATATAATGATATATGTACAGCCGGTATAACCTGGGGATCTCCTGTATATAATGATATATGTACAGCCGGTATAACCTGGGGATCTCCTGTATATAATGAGATATGTACAGCCGGTATAACCTGGGGATCTCCTGTATATAATGATATATGTACAGCCGGTATAACCTGGGGATCTCCTGTATATAATGATATATGTACAGCCGGTATAACCTGGGGATCTCCTGTATATAATGATATATGTACAGCCGGTATAACCTGGGGATCTCCTGTATATAATGATATATGTACAGCCGGTATAACCTGGGGATCTCCTGTATATAATGATATAAGTACAGCTGGTATAACCTGGGCATCTGCTGTATATAATGATATATGTACAGCTGGTATAACCTGGGGATCCCCTGTGTATAATGATATATGTACAGCTGGTATAACCTGGGGATCTCCTGTATATAATGATATATGTACAGCTGGTATAACCTGGGGATCCCCTGTATATAATGATATATGTGCAGCTGGTATAACCTGGGGATCTCCTGTATATAATGATATATGTACAGCTGGTATAACCTGGGGATCTCCTGTATATAATGATATATGTACAGCTGGTATAACCTGGGGATCTCCTGTATATAATGATATATGTACAGCCGGTATAACCTGGGGATCTCCTGTATATAATGATATATGTACAGCTGGTATAACCTGGGGATCTCCTGTATATAATGATATATGTACAGCTGGTATAACCTGGGGATCTCCTATATATAATGATATATGTACAGCCGGTATAACCTGGGGATCTCCTGTATATAATGATATATGTACAGCTGGTATAACCTGGGGATCTCCTGTATATAATGATATATGTACAGCCGGTATAACCTGGGGATCTCCTGTATATAATGATATATGTACAGCTGGTATAACCTGGGGATCTCCTGTATATAATGATATATGTACAGCTGGTATAACCTGGGGATCCCCTGTATATAATGATATATGTACAGCTGGTATAACCTGGGGATCTCCTGTATATAATGATATATGTACAGCTGGTATAACCTGGGGATCCCCTGTATATAATTACATATGTACATAGGTGAGTCTAGTGCAGGATCTGCTGTGTAATCCTCCGCTCAGTGTCAGCTGTGGACATGAATACCGCCATATATCTGTGACATAGTCAGAAAGTTATGTGTAATGAGGTTAATTGTGTGTGAATGGCCAGGAATGCGCTTACATCCAGGAGCCCGGGGGGCACAGGGACTCTCCTTACAATCCGACTAAGAGACTCACAAGAACCGACAGGCACATTGGAACGTGTTAGGTTGCAGGAGACGCCTGATGCTGACTCCTTCTTCCTTACATTCCCTACAATATATAGAGAGAGGTCGGCTCCAGACATCACTGAGTCCGGAGGACCTTACACAATGATACATTACACTGACAGTCCATTGATTTTTAATGAGTACCATGCAATTCCTAGTTCCACCTCTGGGGGTGCTGCAGGCAGATTGGACAGTGACTAAGGTTCCCTTCATCTCTTCCTGCAGATCATTGGGGTCTTCGGCACCAGGATAATTATTGATTGTTGTGATCAGTGGGGGTCTAAGAGGATAGACCCCTCTAATTAGACAGTTCTTCTCGCCATCAAGTTCAAATTGTGGGACAAGCCCATTAAGTTTTGAGAGGTTCTGCCTGTTCAAATATATGTATGACTTAAAAATACAACACAAATGAAAAAATGAGTTTTTTTATGTAAAATCTAAACCAACCAGATACACAAGTTATGGTTCATGGGTTAACAACCTAGAACATTCCAGGAGTGAGATCCGTGACGGAGGATGAAGGTAAATCACAGGGATGGCAGGTGGGAAATAAGTCAACTCTAAGATAGTCTCCATGGAAAGATTCCAAATGTAAGATAATATCTTCTACAACACAAACTATAGTAAAACTCGCTTCAAGGGGATGTCCAGGATTAGGAAACAATCCACAAACAGCGCCACCCCTCTCCATGGTCGTGCCAGGTATTACTTCAGCTTAATAAATTTCAATGTATCAAATATAAGACAAAATAATATCTAAAATGATGAATAACGGCTCAAAAGAAAATGTAGAATTGTAAAAAAAACAGATAATAAATCTTAATGTACTTTTTTTTTAGAATGTCTGATGTATCTGATAAAGATTTCCCTGTAAATTCCTCTGTAACGTCTTGTCACATTCTCTATAAATGGATTTCACTCATCAGATAATTAATCATCCACCCTAGAAACCACTGAAAGAAACGGTGAACTTTGCACCCCATGGAGAGGTGTTACGAGATTTGTAACCAAAATTTTGTTCGTTTTAATGTTGATAACACTGACCCATCATTACATCACTACTGACAATAGATGATGTCATAGCTTATCTCCTCCCCCCTCCCTGTACAATGACCTCTATATAGATAACACTGACCCATCATTACATCACTACTGACAATAGATGATGTCACAGCTTATCTCCTCCCCCTCCCTGTACAATGTCCTCTATATAGATAACACTGACCCATCATTACATCACTACTGACAATAGATGATGTCACAGCTTATCTCCTCCCCCTCCCTGTACAATGACCTCTATATAGATAACACTGACCCATCATTACATCACTACTGACAATAGATGATGTCACAGCTTATCTCCTCCCCCTCCCTGTACAATGACCTCTATATAGATAACACTGACCCATCATTACATCACTACTTACAATAAATGATGTCACAGCTTATCTCCTCCCCTCCCTGTACAATGACCTCTATAAAGATAACACTGACCCATCATTACATCACTACTGACAATAGATGATGTCACAGCTTATCTCCTCCTCCTCCCTGTACAATGACCTCTATATAGATAACAATGACCCATCATTATATCACTTCTGACAATAGATGATGTCACAGCTTATCTCCTCCTCCTCCCTGTACATTGACCTCTATATAGATAACACTGACCCATCATTACATCACTACTGACAATAGATGATGTCACAGCTTATCTCCTCCCCCTCCCTCTACAATGACCTCTATATAGATAACACTGACCCATCATTACATCACTACTGACAATAGATGATGTCACAGCTTATCTCCTCCTCCTCTCTGTACAATGTCCTCTATATAGATAACACTGACCCATCATTACATCACTACTGACAATAGATGATGTCACAGCTTATCTCCTCCTCCTCCCTGTACAATGACCTCTATAAAGATAACACTGACCCATCATTACATCACTACTGACAATAGATGATGTCACAGCATATCTCCTCCCCCTCCCTGTACAATGACCTCTATATAAATAACAATGACCCATCATTACATCACTACTGACAATAGATGATGTCACAGCTTATCTCCTCCCCCTCCCTGTACAATGACCTCTATATAGATAACACTGACCCATCATTACATCACTACTGACAATAGATGATGTCACAGCTTATCTCCTCCTCCTCCCTGTACAATAACCTCTATATAGATAACACTGACCCATCATTACATCACTACTGACAATAGATGATGTCACAGCTTATCTCCTCCTCCTCCCTGTACAATGATCTCTATATAGATAACACTGACCCATCATTACATCACTACTGACAATAGATGATGTCACAGCTTATCTCCTCCTCCTCCCTGTACAATAACCTCTATATAGATAACACTGACCCATCATTACATCACTACTGACAATAGATGATGTCACAGCTTATCTCCTCCCCCTCCCTGTACAATGTCCTCTATATAGATAACACTGACCCATCATTACATCACTACTGACAATAGATGATGTCACAGCTTATCTCCTCCTCCTCCCTGTACAATGACCTCTATATAGATAACACTGACCCATCATTACATCACTACTGACAATAGATGATGTCACAGCTTATCTCCTCCCCTCCCTGTACAATGACCTCTATATAGATAACACTGACCCATCATTACATCACTACTGACAAGATGTCACAGCTTATCTCCTCCCCCTCCCTGTACAATGTTCTCTATATAGATAACACTGACCCATCATTACATCACTACTGACAATAGATGATGTCACAGCTTATCTCCTCCCCCTCCCTGTACAATGTCCTCTATATAGATAACACTGACCCATCATTACATCACTACTGACAATAGATGATGTCACAGCTTATCTCCTCCCCTCCCTGTACAATGACCTCTATATAGATAACACTGACCCATCATTACATCACTACTGACAATAGATGATGTCACAGCTTATCTCCTCCCCCTCCCTGTACAATGACCTCTATATAGATAACACTGACCCATCATTACATCACTACTGACAATAGATGATGTCACAGCTTATCTCCTCCCCCTCCCTGTACAATGACCTCTATATAGATAACACTGACCCATCATTACATCACTACTGACAATAGATGATGTCACAGCTTATCTCCTCCCCTTCCCTGTACAATGACCTCTATATAGATAACACTGACCCATCATTACATCACTACTGACAATAGATGATGTCACAGCTTATCTCCTCCCCACTCCCTGTACAATGATCTCTATATAGATAACACTGCCCCATCATTACATCACTACTGACAATAGATGATGTCACAGCTTATCTCCTCCCCCTCCCTGTACAATGACCTCTATATAGATAACACTGACCCATCATTACATCACTACTGACAAGATGTCACAGCGTATCTCCTCCCCCTCCCTGTACAATGTCCTCTATATAGATAACACTGACCCATCATTACATCACTACTGACAATAGATGATGTCACAGCTTATCTCCTCCCCCTCCCTGTACAATGTCCTCTATATAGATAACACTGACCCATCATTACATCACTACTGACAATAGATGATGTCACAGCTTATCTCCTCCCCTCCCTGTACAATGACCTCTATATAGATAACACTGACCCATTATTACATCACTACTGACAATAGATGATGTCACAGCTTATCTCCTCCTCCTCCCTGTACAATGACCTCTATATAGATAACACTGACCCATCATTACATCACTACTGACAATAGATGATGTCACAGCTTATCTCCTCCCCCTCCCTGTACAATGACCTCTATATAGATAACACTGCCCCATCATTACATCACTACTGACAATAGATGATGTCACAGCTTATCTCCTCCCCCCTCCCTGTACAATGACCTCTATATAGATAACATTGACACATCACTACTGACAATAGATGATGTCACAGCTTATCTCCTCCCCCTCCCTGTACAATGGCCTCTATATAGATAACACTGACCCATCATTACATCACTACTGACAATAGATGATGTCACAGCTTATCTCCTCCCCCTCCCTGTACAATGACCTCTATATAGATAACACTGACCCATCATTACATCACTACTGACAATAGATGATGTCACAGCTTATCCCCTCCCCCTCCTTGTACAATGATCTCTATATAGATAACACTGCCCCATCATTACATCACTACTGACAAAAATGATGTCACAGCTTATCTCCTCCCCCTCCCTGTACAATGACCTCTATATAGATAACACTGACCCATCATTACATCACTACTGACAATAGATGATGTCACAGCTTATCTCCTCCCCCCTCCCTGTACAATGACCTCTATATAGATAACACTGACTCATCATTACATCACTACTGACAGTAGATGATGTCACAGCTTATCTCCTCCCCCTCCATGTACAATGACCTCTATATAGATAACACTGACCCATCATTACATCACTACTGACAATAGATGATGTCATAGCTTATCTTCTCCCCTCCCTGTACAATGACCTCTATATAGATAACACTGACCCATCATTACATCACTACTGACAATAGATGATGTCACAGCTTATCTTCTCCCCTCCCTGTACAATGACCTCTATATAGATAACACTGACCCATCATTACATCACTACTGACAATAGATGATGTCACAGCTTATCTCCTCCCCCTCCCTGTACAATGACCTCTATATAGATAACACTGACCCATCATTACATCACTACTGACAATAGATGATGTCACAGCTTATCTCCTCCCCCCTCCCTGTACAATGACCTCTATATAGTTAACACTGACCCATCATTACATCACTACTGACAATAGATGATGTCACAGCTTATCTCCTCCCCCCTCCCTGTACAATGACCTCTATATAGATAACACTGACTCATCATTACATCACTACTGACAGTAGATGATGTCACAGCTTATCTCCTCCCCCTCCATGTACAATGACCTCTATATAGATAACACTGACCCATCATTACATCACTACTGACAATAGATGATGTCACAGCTTATCTTCTCCCCTCCCTGTACAATGACCTCTATATAGATAACACTGCCCCATCATTACATCACTACTGACAATAGATGATGTCACAGCTTATCTCCTCCCCCCTCCCTGTACAATGACCTCTATATAGATAACACTGACCCATCATTACATCACTACTGACAATAGATGATGTCACAGCTTATCTCCTCCCCCTCCCTGTACAATGACCTCTATATAGATAACACTGACCCATCATTACATCACTACTGACAATAGATGATGTCACAGCTTATCTCCTCCCCCCTCCCTGTACAATGACCTCTATATAGATAACACTGACCCATCATTACATCACTACTGACAATAGATGATGTCACAGTTTATCTCCTCCCCCTCCCTGTACAATGACCTCTATATAGATAACACTGACCCATCATTACATCACTACTGACAATAGATGATGTCACAGCTTATCTCCTCCCCCCTCCCTGTACAATGACCTCTATATAGATAACACTGGCCCATCATTACATCACTACTGACAATAGATGATGTCACAGCTTATCTCCTCCCCCCTCCCTGTACAATGACCTCTATATAGATAACACTGACCCATCATTACATCACTACTGACAATAGATGATGTCACAGCTTATCTCTTCCCCCTCCCTATATATCTTTATGATTCTGGTGACTTCTATCCTAGTATCTCGTAGTGCTGGATGCATTATATCTCTCTTCCTCATCTCATGGACTAGCACATGCAGAAGTCAGACCTTGGAGCGTTCTCGTCCATGAGATAATTGTTTGCCTGAATTTTTTTCCGGTATTACAGAACATTCCTATTATCCACTAAAACTTTTCTGACCAATGACAAGACAACCACGTAAATCACGTAAATCACCCCCCTCCTCCCACCCCAGGGTTTTCAGACTCCGCCTCCAGGCTCGCTTATTTCACGCCCAGAGATACAAGTTTGATTTGTCAGGAATGTTTGGAATTTTTATTATAGAAGGATTTCTCCCTCTAAGACAAAATGAATAAAAATTCTGACTTGAAGCATAAATTAATCCTTGCTTCTCCTAGAGTGGGCGTGTCCTCCACCTCGACTGTACCATTTCACTGCCTGGATAGGGTGGAGAGCTGATTACTAGTCTTCCCCTAATAAACTGGAATTGTGACAATACTTCTATTTCAACTTGGTGCACTGAAAGTTATTTTGCATGAAAGTAGGCCTTTAATTAAGGGTCCCCAGGGGCTGGCAGCTTCCACCTTTCTTATATACAGTAAGTGACCTATCTATAAATTGGATATAACAATGAATATTCTGTTTGCCTCTCATGCCATTCTCTGCATAGTGACCGATCTGAGGTACTGCACCTCTGCTCCTATTTACTAGGATGGGATCTGAGCTGCAGTTTCCTGGACTGGCCACCACACAGAGAATGGAGCTGTAGCTGTGGTTCTCTTTTCTGTGCCAGAGGAGGTTGTGAGTTTTGAATGTCACATTCATAAGTCATAACATCAGTAAAGTGGACAATCCTTTTAAAAAAGTAACTGGAGAAAGAGGGGTATAAATGGGGAGGTGGAGAAGTATGGATTAAAATGTGTCAATATTCCCGTCCATAAGATGGAGATGAACATTTTTGAAAAAAAACTATTTTCCAAAAATAAGGAATTTTTGTTTTTCCAAATTTTTGAAAATTGTCTTTTGTAGAAATAGGTTTTATTTTAAATTCACTCCAGGAAATATTGATGGACATTTCTCTTCCTTTGGCTGTAGGATCTGTGATGGGAATACATTTTATGACATCATCAAAGAGACCTCCTTCTTTGGCTGTAGGACCTGTCATGAGGTCCCATTTGATAATCAGGCTGTAGGACCTGTCATGAGGTCACATTTCATGACATCATCAAACACTCCTCCTTCTTTGGCTGAAGGACCTGTGATGGGGTCACATTTGATTACATCATCTAACAGACCTCCTCCTTTGGCTGAAGGACCTGTGATGAGGTCACATTTCATGACATCATCAGAGACCTCCTTCTTTGGCTGTAGGACCTGTAATAAGGTCACGTATGGTGACATCATCAACGGTCCCCAAACCCGTGGGATAATAAATATTACCTGTTGTATTTCTCCATGTGCTGAAGGAACTATGATGATATCATCAAATGTGACCCCATGACCGGTCCTGCAGCTATGGGAAGAGGTCTGTGAAATCATTGCAGGTCCTGCAGCTCTAAAATCTCTGCTTTGTGCTTAATTTATTGAATGTATTCACATATTTTTGCTGCATATCGAAACTAAAATTTAAAATGTACCTCAAGTTTGGCTGACCAAAAATAGGAAACTTTAGGATCAAAAGAGAAATTCTACAAGAAAAAAAATGTCATTTTTTTTTAACCAAAACTTCTCAAAAAAATAAACCAATTGGGTTGTGAGGGAACACTGAGCATCACTCACCATATGGCGGTATTATTTATTTTAGTGGGATCTGGGAAAGGGGGGGGATGGACCCCTGTGAAGGAAATTTTGGAGATTTCTGGTTCCTGGAATATTTTTGTGTCCTTTCCCTCCATTAAGTTGTAACTTTAGAGTCTTTTTCTGTTTATTTTCCTCATTGATAAGATAGAAGTGAAGCGTTCCAGGCGTCCGTAAAACGCGCCCCGAGTCCCTGGAATATTCCGGCAGGGAATTTAGCGGATATTCCTGGCAGCGGCCCTGGAAATCAGCGGGCAGCCGCGCTCTCTGTGTAATATGATTAACACGACGGAAGAGCTGAGTGTTACATATCACAAGTGTTATCACAGCAGATTGCCCGCAATTGTCAGGAATGCAGGAGCGGGGGCTCTGGGGGGGGGGGGGGGGATAGTTGGGGTTGTAGTTCTAAGTATGAATTATATTTCTATGTGAGCAGATTTTTCCATTTGTTTTAGTTATTTTGTATCAATTTTGCCAAAAATCGCCACAACTTGATGACAGTGATGAACTCCATATCCTCCATGCTGGAAGAGACCACAATTAAAGGGGTTGTCACAAGAAGTCGTGTTGACTCCGATTCACATATGGGTGGTCTTCTGCTGGACCTGATCGTCAGTCTGGGCCCATTGGTAGATCCTCTAACACTGTTGGGCAATGTGGGTCACACAGGTGCAACAGATGAAACATCTCCCTATACCTCCAGTCACATTCAGTCTCTATGGCATTGCTGTGCACTAGGGGTTGTCTCACACTGCTGTGCTCTTTGCTCTCTGCTTTGAGCTGTTCCATAGTCTGTCCGCTATGTTCTGGGTAACTGCTGTAATATATATCCAACCTGAAGCCTGTTACAGATGGGTTAAAAGTACAGCAGTGTGAGAGTGCAGTTTGAGAAGCTACAATCTTGGAATATAAATCCATTTTCACAGTCCTGCTTCTACTCTTAACATACACAATGGTACAAATACACATCTCTCTATGGACAATACCTAAGACTGTGTACAGAGCACAGCTGTGTGGGGATATCCATCCAGGGCACCTGGAGAACCGTGCTGGAATATAAATCCATTTTCACAGTCCTGCTGCTACAAAGAACATTCACAAATGTCTGATTACACATCTCCTCAGGGACAATACCAGAGACTGACTGCAGAGAGCGCAGAGCACAGCAGTATGAGGACCACCCCCTGGTGCACTTGGAGAAGCTGTAATCCTGGAATATAAATCCATATATCACAGTCCTGCTGCTACAAACAACATACACAAAGGTCTGATTACACATCACTCTAGAGACAGTACCTAACACTGTCTACAGGGCAGAGAGCACAGCAATGTGGGGATATCTTCCCAAGGCACTTGGAGAAGCTATAATCCTGGAATATAAATTCATATATCATAGTCCTGCTGCTACTAACAACATACACAAAAGACTGATTGCACCATAAGGAGAATACCTAACTCTGGCTCCAAGGAGAACAGAACATGGCAGTGTGAAGTCATACTTGGCAGTGCAATCGGAGGAGCTATAATCCTGGAATATAAGTAATTTCACAGTCCTGCTGCTACTAACAACTTACACAAGGTAAGACATCTGCCCTGGGACAATATCTAACACTGAAGGCTACAGAGAGCACAGTACTCAGCAGTGTCAGGACACTCCCCTAATGTACTAGAAGAAGCTACAATACTGGAATAGAAAAATCCATATTTCACAGACCTGCTGCTACTACAACATGCACAAAGGTATGATGGTTGCCGAACATTTACAGATTACAGATGGGTAATATTCTGGACAATCCCTTTAAATGTACTCCAAATTTGAAGGATTGTCAGATGGATTATACAGAGTTCACATACGTATACATCCATTATCTGCGCTCCGGTGCACGCCCGCATTCTTCTCCATCGCCCAGTCCATGACCATTTGTGGAATTCCCTAGAGGAAGATGTAGGATGGAGGATTAGGAGCGCAGCGGCACATTCCTGGAAGAATCCTGGAAAGTATAAAGTCCTGGCTCATCCATCCTAAAAATTCCATTCTTTCTTTGTATTGGTTTATCAGTCGCCGGGAAAAGCTGGGTGTAAAACAATATGGCGCTTATTATGAGCTGCAAACATCGCCACCCCCTGGCCATAGGCGGTCTCTGGTACTACACTGTGACGTGGGTTTTAGAGAAAAACTGTGATTTCCTTTGACAAATGTATAATGTGCAGCATGAGAGCTTTGGAAACCATCAGTAAGTTACTGCTGACTGGTTTTGATGTAAAATGGATGTGGACAGCGCCACCCTTGTCTACAGGCTGCATCTGGTACTGCATTTGCTGGCTATAGACTAAAAATTACAAAAGTACAAGTATAAAATTATGCTAATGAGGCTCTGTCCTGCTCCTGTGCCTGGCTCGGCGGCGATCTCCTCTTGCACTGCTCCGGGGAATGATGTAATAATTGTGTTGTCCCTGTCAGGCAGAAGTAATCAATCTCTGTACCATCCCCCTGCTTCTGTGTATGAGTCATCGAACTCAGGTTGATTAGTCCTGTCTGGATGGTTCAGAAAGCTCTGTGTAATGTGTTTATCAATGGCAGACTGAAGCAATCCAGCTTTCCCAAGGTCCTGAATGTTATAATTAGTTTTTTTTCCGCAAAAACACCCAGCTCTGGGATTAAACAAGATATGTTTCTGTATCAGTGTAGCTACAGCATTCTCAGGGTATGTTTGGTTCATAATGCATGAAATCAAATAGTAGATTTTCTTTAAATCTTTTAACCTGCTTGTTGATGGTTTCCATTTACTCACTAGATTATGGTGACACCAACAGGTTGATGTATGCAGAGGTTTTTTTTTTTTTTTGTTTAGCCCAATCACTGATATGTTTTTTCTATTCCCATCTTCACCTGGATATTGACAGGTAATAAGATCAATCAGCAGCAGATAACCTGCTTGTTGATGGTTTCCATTTATTGTTGTCTGGCTCCTTAGCATCTGATGACTATGGACACACAATTTTTCTTAGCTTTTTTTCATAAAAAAATCACCTTTAGACCCATCAGCTGCAGCAGGGACCCTTCTTGCTGATGGTTTCCAATATGCCCAATTTCTTTTCTATGCAGAATAAAAGAAAGAAACCTGGCACATTAGTAAATGATGCTTTACATTTGCCGCCTGGAGACAATTTAGATGATAATATCCCTGAAAATAGATTCATTGAGTCATAATCTGTGGTAACATGAGCGTCGGCGAGCGCTGGGATAATATTTTCGTGTTTGGGTAACAAAACGTCACAGACAAGGATATTTCAATGACAAACATCTGTGGAAGCTGTCAGAGAACATTACCAGGCCCCCGGAAGATGGTGCCCGCTGCCGGAAAGCCTGTGGCCACCGAGATCATTCAGCGGCTGAGTCACAGGCACCGGCCGCTCGCCTCACAGGCATCTGGCAATCTTCTAATGTCACAGCAGCACAGAGGATTTCAGGTCACAGTGAGCACTTTGTGGGAGGAGACAATCAGATGTACTGATCAACAGCAGCACAGAGGATTTCAGGTCACAGTGAGGACTTTGTGGGAGGAGACAATCAGATGTACTGATCAACAGCAGCACAGAGGATTTCAGGTCACAGTGAGCACTTTGTGGGAGGAAACAATCAGATGTACTGATCAACAGCAGCACAGAGGATTTCAGGTCACAGTGAGGACTTTGTGGGAGGAGACAATCAGATGTACTAGTCAACAGCAGCACAGAGGATAAGAAAGGCCATCAGTTCCAGCACAGCGTGCTCCAGTCACAAGATTAATATATAGCCTTTATTAACCATTATTGTCATAGCCGACGAGCAATTATGTATAAAAATAGATTGCACAGCCGATCCGATTCTAGTTGTAACAAATAGCACAAGAATCGGACCGATTGTCCCGGCAGGGATTTCTAAATCTGTTAATTTATTTACAAAACTGCCTGAGGCAGACAAAAACTGAGCATATCCGGACAATATGATATGATAAAACTTCACTTTTATTGATCTAATACAGGCGGTCCCCTACTTAAGAACACTCGACTTACATACGACCCCTAGTTACAAACGGACCTCTGGATGTTGGTAATTTATTGTACTTTAGTCCTAGGCTACAATAATCAGCTATAACAGTTATCACTGGGGTCTGTAATGAAGCTTTAGTGTTAATCCTGGTTCTTATGACAACACAACATTTTTAAAATCCAATTGTCACCGAGACCAAAAAAAGTTCTGGCTGGTATTACAATGATAAAATATACAGTTCCGACTTACATACAAATTCAAGTTAAGAACAAACCTACAGACCCTATCTTGTATGTAACCCGGGGACTGCCTGTATCATAAAAATGGGGTGGCTAAGCCACTAGGTGCTCAAAGGGGAATGTGCTTAAAAACACAGTGTATGGCGATGCCACCGAACAAGATCAGCTGGCTTATAGGGTATGACAGTCACAGTGATTGTTGGATGGCGATGACTAAATAGCCAGGGAGTAGGTGTAAGGGATGACAATAGTCTATAAGGACTAGAGATATTGATAGACACAAGTGGTTGTCATATATCAGTCACACTCTATAACCCTCACATGAGATATCCAGTAAGTCACATTGTTGTACACTTTGCAATGTTATTACTATGGAAATTCTCTGGGCAAATTTGCCCTATTTAGGGCTGCCACCATGATCCCCGGCGTGGGACCGCTGTGGTATTGCGGTAGTTATAGTTGTGATTGTTCCTTATACTCCTGATCCTGTATTAAAGTTAGATATTGACTAACTTCCCTGGGGGAAGGAACCCCTCAGCCACCCTATATCGAGCCAACTATATGTGTGAATTCAGCTGTCTCGCTCAATGGACACACACACACATTGCTAGTTAAAACATGCAGATTTTAGCCCTCCAACATGTTTCACCAGTAAACTGGCTTCATCAGGGGTTCGGGCTAACTGTGCGTGGCGTGACAACGCCGGGTACTTAAAGATAAAGCCACTCCCAGCTAATTAGGTCCTGTCCAATGGTAGAGCAGAATATGACAGTACTTCCTAGGTGTGCAGTGTAGCATTACGTATTAGATGAAGAGTATGGCACAGTTATTCCTAGGTGTGCAGTGTGGCACTATTAGATGCAGAGTATGGCAGTACTTCTTATGTGTGCGATGTGGCAGTATCTATTAGATGTAGAGTATGGCAGTAATTCTTAGGTGTGCAGTGTTGCAGTATACAGATGCAGAGAATGGTAGTGTCTTTTACTATACGCGTGTAGCGGCATTGTCTAGGTGTAAATTATGGTAGTACCTAGTAGATGTAGAGTAAAGTAGTACCTCTTGGATGTACAGTATAGAGGACTGTCTTAGATGTACAGTTTGGCAGTCTCTTAGATGTATGTTAGTATCTCTTAGGTGTGCAGTGTGGCACTATCTATTAGATGTAGAGCATGACAATATTTCTTAGGTGTGCAGTGTGGCAGTATCTATTAGATGTAGAGTATGGCAGTAATTCTTAGGTGTGCAATGTGGCAGTAATGTCTGTTAGTATCTCTTAGATGTATGTTAGTTTCTCTTAGATGTACAGTTTGGCAGTATCTCTTATATGTATGAAGTATCTCTTTAGATGTAAAGTAAGTTATTGTCTCTTAGATGTACAGTATATGTCAGTATTTCATTGGTGAACAATGCAGCTTTGCTATTTTTGACCATTGCCTGGATGTGGCCAACCATCCTCTATGTACCCCCACCCTTTTCCATCCTGCTCCCCCCGCTCACGTCCCTGGACCCAGTCAGAACCCTTCAGCCCCACATTCTGAGATTCTGAGTCCAGATTTCCTACACGGACCAATGGTTTTTCGGTTGTGACCACAACAACATCTTGTTATAAATACCATTTTTCCGCTCGGGGGACCCAGCCCTTTATGCAGAATTCGACTTCCTGATATCGTTTCTTGCGACCTGTTGTGGTTTCACTTGCTTCTGCATTTTTTTTATAGCTTCATGTAAAGATTCCTATCTGTAGCTGCAGATAAAACCTGCGGGGGAGGGGATCCGCATTCCACGCGGTAACCATGTGACACCCTGATGACACCAAATATGTTTCTGGAGTATGCTGGGAGTTGTAGTACTTCTGCAGCATCAGTCATCAGCTATATTGCTAGACACATATCAAGACATAAGACGCAGGGCGGCTGTGTAATAGCTGGAAGAGCATCTGGGCTTGCTGGGATCTGTGGTTTCCTAAGAGGTTACATCATGCTGGGAGTTGTAGTTGCATGAACAGATTGACTTCATTGTATCACACGAGCTGCACAGGTGAATGGTGAAGTAGGGAGATGAAAAGTAGAGGGAACATTGTAATTGTGGCTATAGTGCTTCTCACCCAGCTTTCCCAGACTCCTGAATGCCAAATGTGCCTACAGCAAGTAAAGATTGTATAACTGGAAGGATATGGCAGTGTAATATAAGGTGGAGGCTGTGACTACTCGCTGCTGTATACACACTGTGGTCAATGTGTGATGTCAGTGTGTGGAAGACCAATACATAGTGACTATACGTGACCCCGGTGTAAGCACCACCCAAGGGTGCCCATGGAAAATAAGGGTGTGCATGGTTACACTTTTTATAGATAACTGAGTTACTAAAGTACACAATGTCTCCTGTCCACAATCTATTATGAAAATGTGATTTAAAGGGGTTGTCCAGGACTATCTTTATAGTTTGCCATTAGTTTAATTGATCAATATTAGATTGGTGGGAGCACCTAGCACCCCAATGGATCTGATGTTTGATGAGATGGCAGAATTCAATCACTGAAGAAAGCTTATTTAGCACAGCTCCAAACATTGTATAGTGGATGTGATTGGTATTGCACCCATTCACTTGTATCCTCACCAGCATCTGTCACCCTGGAGGATCTTTCATGGCTTTATATCTTCATCAGATTGCCCCGCTGGGACTCACCACACATTACTGGCAGGGAGTCAGGTAATGTAAAAAAAAGTTTTATAAATTACTGAAATGATGACAAGGGCATTTTTAAAATCAGCATAGCATAGGATTCGCAAACCTGTCAGCAGCTAATAATTACATTCCTGGTGACAGATTCACTTTAATGACATCTCTAATAGTTAATTTGGGCAAGTATTTAACAGGTGTCTGTGCTGAGATTGTGTCGCACGCGATCGGATTTTGGTGTGGCTGCACTGCTTCCATGCGACAGAAATCGGGGGGCGGGCCATCGGATGATCCAATTGATTCGGACTGAGCGCAGGATTTAACATTCAAATTGTTTCACAAGACCAAGCACTTACATGCACCAGGAAGAAGAAGGTGAACTCGGGCGCACAATCTTAGTGAATTGCGGCACAGTGTGTTATCACCAGACAATGCACTTTCGGTGAACTGGGGGAATGTAGGTAAATTTGCCCCATTACTGATACAATGTGACCTAGAGAATCACAATCAATGCTGAACTCCAGATCATTCTGTAACATTGACCCCATCAATGTCCCTGAATTTACAATTTAACATTTCATTACTCTAGACCAGTGATTTTCAACCTGTGTGCCGCGGCACACTAGTGTGCCGCGACACAAGGTTGAGTGTGCCGCGGGGGAAAGATCCCCGGTGTCGAGCTGCCGCCGCGCCCCCGTATTTCTGCGCCCATACTTACCTCCATGCCCCGCGCCGGCGATCCGCCCGTCTTCTGTAGCTCCTGTACCGCGCGGCCCATGTCACGTGACTGACGCGACCTGACGTCAGGTCGCGTAAGTCACGTGACCAGAGGCGCGCGGTGCAGGAGCTACAGAAGGTGAGCGGATCGCCATTAGGAGTGAAGGTACGTGGAAGAAGACATCAAGGGTAAGTATATAGGGTTATTATTTGTATAGGGAAGGTAGCTAGGGTTTTTTTTTATTAGTAAAGGTAGGCTGGGGCTTTTTATTTGTTAAGGGAGGCCTTTAGGGCCTTTTAATTAGTAAAGGGGGGTCTCTAGGGCCTTTTAATTAGTAAAGGGGGGTCTCTAGGGCCTTTTAATTAGTAAAGGGGGGTCTCTAGGGCCTTTTAATTAGTAAAGGGGGGCTTCTAGGGCCTTTTAATTAGTAAAGGGAGGCCTCTAGGGCCTTTTAATTAGTAAAGGGGGGCCTCTAGGGCCTTTTAATTAGTAAAGGGGGGCCTCTAGGGCCTTTTAATTAGTAAAGGGGGGCTTCTAGGGCCTTTTAATTAGTAAAGGGGGGTCTCTAGGGCCTTTTAATTAGTAAAGGGGGGCTTCTAGGGCCTTTTAATTAGTAAAGGGAGGCCTCTAGGGCCTTTTAATTAGTAAAGGGGGGCCTCTAGGGCCTTTTAATTAGTAAAGGGGGGCCTCTAGGGCCTTTTAATTAGTAAAGGGGGGCTTCTAGGGCCTTTTAATTAGTAAAGGGGGGTCTCTAGGGCCTTTTAATTAGTAAAGGGGGGGCTCTAGGGCCTTTTAACTAGTAAAGAGAGGCCGCTACGGGCTCTTAATTTGTAAAGGAAGGCCGCTACGGGCTCTTAATTTGTAAAGGGAGGCCGCTAGGGGCTCTTAATTTGTAAAGGGAGACCGCTAGGGTCTTTTAATTAGTAAATGGAGGCCGCTAGAGGTTTTTATTAGTAAATGGAGGCCGCCAGGGCCTTTTTATTAGTAAAGGGAGGCCGCCAGGGGCTTTTTATTAGTCAAGGGAGGCAGCTAGGGGCTTTTTATTAGTAAAGGGAGGCAGCTAGGGGCTTTTTATTAGTAAAGGGAGGCAGCTAGGGCCTTTTTATTAGTAAAGGGAGGCAGCTAGGGCCTTTTTATTAGTAAAGGGAGGCAGCTAGGGGCTTTTTATTAGTAAAGGGAGGCCGCCAGGGGCTTTTTATTAGTAAAGGGAGGCAGCTAGGGGCATTTTATTAGTAAAGGGAGGCAGCTAGGGGCATTTTATTAGTAAAGGGAGGCAGCTAGGGGCATTTTATTAGTAAAGGGAGGCAGCCAGGGGCTTTTTATTAGTAAAGGGAGGCCGCCAGGGGCTTTTTATTAGTAAAGGGAGGCCGCTAGGGGCTTTTTATTAGTCAAGGGAGGCAGCTAGGGCCTTTTTATTAGTAAAGGGAGGCAGCTAGGGCCTTTTTATTAGTAAAGGGAGGCAGCTAGGGGCTTTTTATTAGTAAAGGGAGGCCGCCAGGGGCTTTTTATTAGTAAAGGGAGGCAGCTAGGGGCATTTTATTAGTAAAGGGAGGCAGCTAGGGGCATTTTATTAGTAAAGGGAGGCAGCTAGGGGCATTTTATTAGTAAAGGGAGGCAGCTAGGGGCATTTTATTAGTAAAGGGAGGCAGCTAGGGGCATTTTATTAGTAAAGGGAGGCAGCCAGGGGCTTTTTATTAGTAAAGGGAGGCCGCCAGGGGCTTTTTATTAGTAAAGAGAGGCCGCTAGGGGCTTTTTATTAGTCAAGGGAGGCAGCTAGGGGCATTTTATTAGTAAAGTGAGGCCGCTAGGGGCTTTTTATTATTAAAGGGAGGCAGCTAGGGGCATTTTATTAGTAAAGGGAGGCAGCTAGGGGCTTTTTATTATTAAAGGGAGGCCGCTAGGGACTTTTTATTAGTAAAGGGAGGCCGCTAGGGACTTTTTATTAGTAAAGGGAGGCAGCTAGGGACCTTTTATTAGTAAAGGGCCTTTTTATTAGTAAAGGGAGGCCGCCAGGGGCTCTTAATTAGTAAAGGGAGGCCGCTAGGGGCTCTTAATTAGTAAAGGGAGGCCGCTAGGGGCTCTTAATTAGTAAAGGGAGGCCGCTAGGGGCTCTTAATTAGAAAAGGGAGGCCGCAAGGGGTTTTTTATTAGTAAAGGGAGGCCTTTTATGACTGTTTTAGTGTCATTTTGTGCTATTTTAGTTGGTGGTGTGCCCCAGGATTTTCTAAGTATAAAAAGTGTGCCGCGGCTCAAAAAAGGTTGAAAATCACTGCTCTAGACCACCGAGTGGTCTTGTTAAAACCCACTTCACTTGTCCTGTTGGGGATGTATAAGGCTATATTGACACTGCCGTTGCCCGCCGTACCCTACCGGGCAACGGCAGCGCGGAGGGGGTACGGAGCGGTATGGTGCAGCGCGTGTGCCATGCGCCCATTGCCATCTATGGGGGACATATATCGGCCGTATATATACACCCCCCTTGCGGCAGTGTGAATACAGCCTTACTGTGTAAGCGCCAGGTCTGCGTAGGAGCTGCGTGCACAAAACGGTAGGAGGTTTTTAAGCCGGACCATGGGCAGAGCAGCTTCCATTAGGGTATAAAGTATTTGCACCCTATGATTGGTGACCAATGTTAGAGGTTTGTCAATGATCCACACCCTCCAAGGTATCGGGGCGGTGCGGGGGGAATCACAAGGTGTTTCTATAAATACGTCTTCTATAAGTCATCTTTCCATATGTTCCTTTAAACAGATGCACATTGCAGAACTTGCTCCTTACAAGAAGCAGCCGTCCTCAGCATCTTCTCCGCAGTCCGGGGCCCCCTCCTCCTGTGCAAGATATTGGAAGAATTTGTAACATCCACAAATATATATGTGTGGGCCCCGCAGACCGGAGGGATGAAGGATCGCTTTCCAGTCCCATCCCTTATAACACATGGCAGGAAACCTGAGCCGCGGATGGAGGGCTGCACACAACGTGGGTCTCTTCTCCCATGTCACAGCAGGACCCGCAGTCCAATAAAGTGCAACAAGCCACGATACAACATCGCTTTTATGGCCCCGGGGATGGAGCAGCGGTGACATCACTGTACAAAAACCTTGTTATTCCCATAAAATAGATTACACAAGGCGATGGCGTCCGATTGTCTCCAGAAGTCACTGCCGAGTTCAGCCGAGGCTCTGACCGGCCTCAGGGCCACTGGTGACCCCCAGGATTTCTAGTTTGAGCCTCATGTGATGCTGAGTTCCTGATGACTTTGCTCACTCAGCTTTTACTGACCTGCAACTACATCATGTACTCTAATCACACCCAGAGCTGCAATGTTGATGAGTAAATTGTTATTGTACAATCTTCTCTTTATAAAGGAGATGACCTCAAACCTAAGGCGGAGGAGTCAGTTGTGTGTACAAATGTGGCAAGAGTTATCATGACCACCGCTACTACTAGATCTAGACACCATGATAATAGTGTAGTGTTACTTCTGTAGGACTCCCCATATCACACCCAAAAATAAGTACAGATGATCAAAACAAATACAGATCCCACAGCAGACCCCCCCCTCCGGACCACATCCCCTACACAAATACAGACCTCAGACCAGACCCCTACGCAGAGACCCCTAAACAAATACAGCCCCCCCCCTACACAAATACAGACCTCCCAGACCCCCTACATAAATACTCATATCAGAGCAGACCCCCTACTCAAATATAGACCCCACATCAGACCCAGTACACAAATACTGACCCCAGACCCCCTACATAAATACTCAGATCAGAGCAGACCCCCTACTCAAATATAGACCCCACATCAGACCCAGTGCACAAATACTGACCCCAGACCCCCTACATAAATACTGATATCAGAGTACACCCCCTACTGAAATATAGACCCCAGACCAGATCCAGTACACAATAACAAACCCCAGACCCAGTACACAAATACAGATACCAGACCGGACTCAGTAAACAAATACAGACCCCCAGACCCCCTAAACAAATACAGACCGCAGATGACACATCGGACCCCAGACTGGACACTCCGTGACAATTCCTACCCTACCCCACACCCACAAAACAATTACAGACCCCAGTCCATACCACTAGGTACAGGCCCCTGACTAGGTTCCTAAATAAATACAGACATCAGGCAATAACCAGAAAACTTAACAATAGCAGAAACCAGACCAGAACCCAGAACACATACAGAATTAATATCTGACCCTTAAACAAGTACAGACCCCAGATGACACGTCCTAAACGAGTGCAGACCCAAGACTTGAATATAAATTGATCTAAATATAGGCCCCAAACAGAACACCCTAAAGAAATAGACCCAATGAGACCCTAAAACAAATACAGACCCAAGACCACACTCCTAAAATCACATATAGAATATCTAATCAACAGTGGCGTAACTAGAAGCTGATGGGCCCCTGTGCAAAGTCTGCGCCGGGCCCCCGACTATAATCTATGGTTTATAGTAATAGTCTTCTCATATGGGAAAGTGACACCATAAGGGCCCCCTAAACCTCTTGGGCCCAGGTGCGACCCCAACCTCTGCACCCCCTCAAGTTACGCCCCTGCTAATCAAGAGAAACCCCAGACCTTACACCTAACCAGGTACAAACCTGGGACCAGAACCCTTATATGAATACAGATCCCAGACCAAACACTCTGTATAAATAGTCCTGCATCTAGTACAGAACAGCTAGAGACTGGATTTGAGACGAGATTGACAGATCTGGGAATCTGGTTTATAGCGCAGTCCTGTGCATGGAGACAACACATCCATGAGGCGCAGAGGTTATATATCGCTGTCTGTGTATATTATACAGGACTCATCTACATGACTCCGAGGATGAATTACAGCCCTGGGGGAGTGAAGAGATATAGCAGAACCCCCTGCGCTATCTACTCCTGGGGACTATAAGTAAAGCAGCAAAGTCCTATGTAAACCGGCAGTCCTATGTAAACTACTTCTATTAATAATAATGATCCTTCTGGCGTCCTATCCTATAGAAAACCAGAGCCTCCACCGCTCTGTGCACCGGGCCCCGACTGCACAGGCCCAGACTCAGCAGGGGATCTATCTCTGTGCTACTAATTTTAGGTATACAAGTGTGTGTATATATATATATTACACTCACCGGCCACTTTATTAGGTACACCATGCTAGTAACGGGTTGGACCCCCTTTTGCCTTCAGAACTGCCTCAATTCTTCGTGGCATAGATACAACAAGGTGCTGGAAGCTCCTCAGAGATTTTGCTCCATAGTGACATGATGGCATCACACAGTTGCCGCAGATTTGTCGGCTGCACATCCATGATGCGAATCTCCCGTTCCACCACATCCCAAAGATGCTCTATTGGATTGAGATCTGGTGACTGTGGAGCCATTTGTGTCCAGTGACCTCATTGTCATGTTCAAGAAACCAGTCTGAGATGATTCCAGCTTTATGACATGGCGCATTATCCTGCTGAAAGTAGCCATCAGATGTTACAGGGTACATTGTGGTCATAAAGGGATGGACATGGTCAGCAACAATACTCAGGTAGGCTGTGGCGTTGTACCAAGGGGCCCAAAGAGTGCCAAGAAAATATTCCCCACACCATGACACCACCACCACCAGCCTGAACCGTTATACAAGGCAGGATGGATCCATGCTTTCATGTTGTTGACGCCAAATTCTGACCCTACCATCCGAATGTCGCAGCAGAAATCGAGACTCATCAGACCAGGCAATGTTTTTCCAATCTTCTACTGTCCAATTTCGATGAGCTTGTGCAAATTGTAGCTGCAGTTTCCTGTTCTTAGCTGAAAGGAGTGGCACCCGGTGTGGTCTTCTGCTGCTGTAGCCCATCTGCCTCAAAGTTCCACGTACTGTGCGTTCAGAGATGCTCTTCTGCCTACCTTGGTTGTAACGGGTGGCGATTTGAGTCACTGTTGCCTTTCTATCAGCTCGAACCAGTCTGCCCATTCTCCTCTGACCTCTGGCATCAACAAGGCATTTCCGCCCACAGAACTGCCGCTCACTGGATGTTTTTTCTTTTTCGGACCATTCTCTGTAAACCCTAGGGATGGTTGTGCGTGAAAATCCCAGTAGATCAGCAGTTTCTGAAATACTCAGACCAGCCCTTCTGGCACCAACAACCATGCCACGTTCAAAGGCCTCAAATCACCTTTCTTCCCCATACTGATGCTCGGTTTGAACTGCAGGAGATTGTCTTGACCATGTCTACATGCCTAAATGCACTGAGTTGCCGCCATGTGATTGGCTGATTAGAAATTAAGTGTTAATGAGCAGTTGGACAGGTGTACCTAATAAAGTGGCCAGTGAGTGTATGTATGTATATATATATATATTTGTAGTTAAGAATCTGGGATGAGGTGGGGCGTTAATGAGCTCAGGAAGTGGGAAAGGTAGAGGAGAGAGTTTCGGTAAAATGAGGTGCAGAAGATATCTGCTTGTATGTTCTCTCTGTGTTTGCGTGGGTTTCCTCGGGGTCCTCTGGTTTCCTCCCACACTCCAAAACACACTGGTAGGATGATTAGATTGTGAGCCTCATTGAGGACAGGGACTGATGTGACAAGTTCTGTGCAGCGCTGCGTAATCTGTGTGCACTATATAAATAAAGGAATTATTATTATTATGTATCCAGGAGAAGTCGTCATGTTGTTCTGGGGAGAGAGAAACGAAAGGAGAAGTGGACAAAACATTTACTAACTTCACAGTTATAATAAAAAAAATCTGCCTTCTAGACCTGACCCCAATCATGGACCACAGGATCCCGATCCTACACAAACACTCTTTGGAATGTTACATATCAGGATTTGCTTTAATAATAATATAATAATAATAATAATTCCTTTATATATATAGCGCACACAGATTTCGCAGCGCTGCACAGAGCTTGTCACATCAGTCCCTGTCCCCATGGGGCTCACAATCTAATCAACCTACCATTATGTTTTGGAGTGTGGGAGGAAACCGGAGGACCCAGAGGAATCCCACCGAACACGGAGAGAACATACAAACTCAAAACATACAGATCATAAAGGATGTAAGTGAATTAATTTATTATTTCAATTTCCCATGGAAAACAGATATGAAAGAGTTAAAAACAATCTTAAAAAAACTGGGTGATACTCAGGGGTACTAGCCATCATAAGCTGCCCCCCCGAAACCTGCCCTCGGGGCGCTCAGTGCTGCAGAATATACATAATTAATACAACACTGCAATCTCCATAGTAATAAATCCGACAGGGCAGAACAAATCACATCCACACATTCATGAGCACAGACCCGGCTCCATACACAGGCACAGCAGGGGGAAGGACACATAATAATCTAAAATAAATGTAACAAATGTCTTTGGTTAATCATATCTTTATGTATGTTCTTAGTGGCAGCAGAACTGTGGATTTATGTTCCAGGATTGTAGCTTCTCCAAATGCACTGGGGTGTGTGCCTCTCCTGACCCTGTACCATGTATTATCCATAACATGTGATATTATTACACTGCAGACATCCCATCCCCTCCTGACCCTGTACCATGTATCATCCATAACATGTGATATTATTACACTGCAGACATCCCGGCCCCTCCTGACCCTGTACCATGTATCATCCATAACATGTGATATTATTACACTGCAGACGTCCCAGCCCCTCCTGACCCTATACCATGTATCATCCATAACATGTGATATTATTACACTGCAGACATCCCGGCCCCTCCTGACCCTGTACCATGTATCATCCATAACATGTGATATTATTACACTGCAGACATCCCGGCCCCTCCTGACCCTGTACCATGTATCATCCATAACATGTGATATTATTACACTGCAGACATCCCGGCCCCTCCTGACCCTGTACCATGTATCATCCATAACATGTGATATTATTACACTGCAGACATCCCATCCCCTCCTGACCCTGTACCATGTATCATCCATAACATGTGATATTATTACACTGCAGACATCCCGGCCCCTCCTGACCCTGTACCATGTATCATCCATAACATGTGATATTATTACACTGCAGACGTCCCAGCCCCTCCTGACCCTATACCATGTATCATCCATAACATGTGATATTATTACACTGCAGACATCCCGGCCCCTCCTGACCCTGTACCATGTATCATCCATAACATGTGATATTATTACACTGCAGACATCCCGGCCCCTCCTGACCCTGTACCATGTATCATCCATAACATGTGATATTATTACACTGCAGACATCCCGGCCCCTCCTGACCCTGTACCATGTATCATCCATAACATGTGATATTATTACACTGCAGACATCCCATCCCCTCCTGACCCTGTACCATGTATCATCCATAACATGTGATATTATTACACTGCAGACATCCCGGCCCCTCCTGACCCTGTACCATGTATCATCCATAACATGTGATATTATTACACTGCAGACGTCCCAGCCCCTCCTGACCCTATACCATGTATCATCCATAACATGTGATATTATTACACTGCAGACATCCCGGCCCCTCCTGACCCTGTACCATGTATCATCCATAACATGTGATATTATTACACTGCAGACATCCCGGCCCCTCCTGACCCTGTACCATGTATCATCCATAACATGTGATATTATTACACTGCAGACATCCCGGCCCCTCCTGACCCTGTACCATGTATCATCCATAACATATGATATTATTACACTGCAGACATCCCGGCCCTCCTGACCCTGTACCATGTATCATCCATAACATGTGATATTATTACACTGAAGACATCCCAGCCCCTCCTGACCCTGTACCATGTATCATCCATAACATGTGATATTATTACACTGAAGACATCCCAGCCCCTCCTGACCATGTACCATGCATCATCCATAACATGTGATATTATTACACTGCAGACATCCCAGCTCCTCCTGACCCTGTACCATATATCATCCATAACATGTGATATTATTACACTGCAGACATCCCGGCCCCTCCTGACCCTGTACCATGTATCATCCATAACGTGATATTATTACACTGCAGACATCCTGGCCCCTCCTGACCCTGTACCATGTATCATCCATAACGTGATATTATTACAATGCAGACATCCCAGCCCCTCCTGACCCTGTACCATGTATCATCCATAACGTGATATTATTACAATGCAGACATCCCGCAGTGTAATAATAATGCTGGTGATACATCTCTCCTCTAGGTTTAGAGGGCGTCGCTGGTCACGGTTACAGGTCGAGCTTCAATCCGAGGACCTCGAATGGTGGATGGTTCTGTACAATGCAGAGGCTGCAGTCCATGTTGGAGCCCTATGTGAGTACAGGTTGCAGACTATGCATAGGTCATACATATTAAAGTCCCCCAAAATCCCTTTAAGTCTCCAAAAACTCCATCCCAAGAGCCAGGACACAGCACGCTGTAATAGACGATCACAAAAAATCAATCAGAGAAGAATTCCTGGATTGCGACGTCTCCGGATATTTGCACAAGTCAGCAGGGAAGGATGTTTGGCAGCTGCTCCCGGAGACAGAACAATGATGGGATCAGATGACACCAGGCTGAATGTTCAGGACAAGGAGGTGACACAACAGGGACGGACTCAGTGCTGCTCCCAGTGGCTGGACACCCTATTATCAGGAACCTCACCTCCAACAATGTGCTATCACAAAGTCAGTTCCATTCTACTTTAAGAACTCTGCTTGTTGTTAGTGTACGACAATATTCTTGGCTAAAAAAAAAAAAATTAAATGCTACTAATATATCTCTGTGTGTCGGACGTGCCCACTATAGAATCCGAGGATCCTCCGGTGGGCCCATCCTCATACTGGAACCCAGAGATACGACAAAAGATAAACTCATTTGGAGATTACAGGGGTCTATTTCATAAGGGATAATGATGGGTGGGAGCCGAATATAAGTATATCTGGTGGGCTCAAAGAACCCAAGTCTGTTACATTGTATCCAGTCTAGACAACGCTCTTTAGCTCAACAGCCTGGACTCACAGAGCATAGTCTCCACTTCTAACTGCAATCTCTGTCTAGACCATGACACAAACAGAAGCTGAATATTCCTGCAGTTTGCTACAATGCATCAGTACCAGTCTAGTCCAGGTTGTTTAGCTCACAGAGCATTGTCTAGACTGGATACAATAATATCCATAAGGTGAAAACCCTATACATAGTATTCTGCTGTAAAGTGGAGACAACTGTATCCAGTCTAGACAATGCTCTGTGAGCACAACGACCTGGACTCCAGAGTGAAACACTGTAGCAATCTAACATGGAGTACAGCTGCTTCTGATGTATTTAGCTCACAGAGCATTGTCTAGGAAGGATACAATTGTAAACACATATTAGAATAATCCTTGGAAATTAGATGGCCCTGTCATGGCAGCCATATTTGCTAACACCCAGCTTTCCCAGGCCCTTGTGTAGGGCAACACTTTCCTAGCTTCAAAAACATGTGGATTTCCCTTTAAGAACAGGGGTCCTGTAACAGCAGTCACATAGCGTGTCACCCAGCTTTCCCAGATATAAAATAACCCTGATTTATGGCACAGAGGAATCGGCAGCCCAGTGTTATCTGCCCACTCCCTGGCACAACCTTAGAGGACTACTTATTGTGGAAATTACGGATCAGGATCGGTTTAGACCCGAAACAGCTGTAAATGGTGTAAATATAATAAATCATCTTTCCATTCAACTGTTTCCTGTCTGCCCCTGAAAAAGCTGGGTGACTACACTGATACAGCTGAAATTGTTGTTACCCAATTTTCCCAGGCATCTGAACAGCATGTATATAATTCCATATCTAGGCAGATTTGACTTTCAGGTTTCTGGGAAAGCTGGGTGACAAGGTGGCTGCCAACACAGCTCTTACAGGAGAGGGCACACAGTTTTACTAATTTCCTGATTACCCAATGATCATGAATAAGGAAACAAGGAATATAATGGAACTGTACAGACAGATTTATTCAGGGTTCAGGTAAAGCTGGATCAACAAATAACCAATCTTTTCTAGGCCTCTGAAAGTCAAACCTGTCTAATGAATGCATTGATAAGTTAGCAGGAGTTATATTACTGAGCAATAACATCTAGGTGACATTCAGTTTTCTGAGAAAGCTGGGTATCAACCATTTTAGCTATTATCACAGCTAAGTATACTCATCCTTGCTAGGCCCCTGAAACTCAAACCCGCCCAGGTACACACAGTGAAAGATATCATGGAGCAATAAGGTCTATGTGATGTTCTGGATTCTGGGAAAGATGGGTGACAGACAATATGGCTGCCAATCAAGCTCTCAGAGGGAAGAAGATTGTCACATATTTAATGGAAAAATTGCCACATATCTAGGTAGTTTTAACCTTCAGGGAAAGCTGGGTATTAACCAAAATGGCTGCACATAGAGCTGTCATAGGACACCAAACTTTCCTAGGCCCCTGAAGGTAAAATCTGACTAGTTACACAGAGTGAGCAAGAGTTATGACACAGTTATGAGACGTTCAGGTTTCCTGGAAAGCTGAGTGACAACAATGTGGCTGGCAATAGAGAGTTCACGGAGAGAGAATACTCAACTTTTCTAGGATCCTGAAAACTGTCTAAGAATCGGGATGTATTGCGAAATTGTGAGAGAGGTTTCAGTTGTCACCCAGCTTTCCCAGGATCTGGTTGCATTCCAAATAGATTTTGACTGAAGATTTGGCTATGACTATGAGGGTGGGCACAGGGCAGGGGGCACGGGCCTGGCATAGCCGCACTCATGATAATCACTGTGTCAGTCCTAAGTGAAGAAGCGGGGGGTTGTCAGCAGAAGGAAAGCGGGGGGTCTGTCAGAAAGCGCACAGCTGTGTGTGGGTGGGGGGAGGCTCCCACATGGAAAGAGCTGCAGGGAAGGAAGAAAACGGCTGTGGGTGGAAGAGGAGAAGGCGGACAGATGTAAAATTGGGATATGATATGCAGGAGAGTAATGGGGGGTGCCAGCAGCAGGGGGACTACAAGGCACAGCAGACCCTGCCAGGAATAGAGGCGCTGGCCTATGTGCCATGGAGAGTGGGCACCCACTGGGGTCAGGGGTCATTATACATACAACCTGCACAGAACAGACTCATACACAACATGTATACACAACATGCAATGTATATGAAGTATGTACACATGCTACCCATATACTACACACATGCAACATACAAACACATTGGGCTCAAACACTAAGGGTCCGCGGACCGCGATTCTGTCGGGTTTCCCGAATATTTCCTTTTTGCGCCAAATTGCTCTGGGTTTTTGCCGCACGATCGGATTGTGGCGCACAACGGACAGCGGGATTGCGACAGGACTGGGTAAGTAAATCTGCCCCAATGGGACTCATTTACTTTCCCCGGTCCTGCAGAGTTCACAGGAAGTGCATTATCCATGTATAATGCCCTGCGCCGCGATTCACTAACATCGTGCACCCGATATCCTGCATGTGTCACTTCCCCGCTCAGGTCCCCGGAGTTCACCTTCTTCTTCCTGGTGCATGTAAAAGCTTGATCTTGCGACACAATTTAAATCTTAAATCTCGTTCTCAGACCGAATCAGTCGGCTCGTCAGCATGCCCCCTGATTTCTGTCACATGAAAGCAGCGCAGCTGCGCCAAAATCCGATGCGTGCAACACATTCCCAGCACAATCCCTTTTAAAAAAAAAACTGTCAAAGCTGCACAAATCCCGAAAACGGTGAACAGTCCGACAAAAGTGCGATCCGCGACCCTTAGTAAATAAGCCCCATATACTGCACATACACAATGTACACACACAAACGTACATACAGGCACACGTGGTCTACCAGACGTACATACGGGCACACGTGGTCTACCAGACGTACATACGTTCACACGTGGTCCACCAGACGTACATACGGGCACACGTGGTCCACCAGATGTACATACGGGCACACGTGGTCCACCAGACGTACATACGGGCACACGTGGTCCACCAGACGTACATACGGGCACACGTGGTCCACCAGATGTACATACGGGCACACGTGGTCCACCAGACGTACATACGGGCACACGTGGTCTACCGGCCGTACATACGGGCACAAGTGGTCCACCAGACGTACATACGGGCACACGTGGTCTACCAGATGTACATACGGGCACAAGTGGTCTACCAGACACACATACGGGCACACGTGGTCTACCAGACATACATACAGGCACACGTGGTCTACCAGACAGACATACATACAGGCACACGTGGTCTACAGACATACATACAGGCACACGTGGTCTACTAGATGTACATACGGGCACAAGTGGTCTACCAGACACACATACGGGCACAAGTGGTCTACCAGACACACATACGGGCACATGTGGTCTACCAGACATACATACAGGCACACGTGGTCTACAGACATACATACAGGCACACGTGGTCTACTAGATGTACATACGGGCACACGTGGTCTACCAGACGTACATACAGGCACAAGTGGTCTAACAGACACACATACGGGCACATGTGGTCTACCAGACATACATACAGGCACACGTGGTCTACAGACATACATACAGGCACACGTGGTCTACTAGATGTACATACGGGCACACATGGTCTACCAGATGTACATACGGGCACACATGGTCTACCAGACATACATACAGGCACACGTGGTCTACCAGATGTACATACAGGCACACGTGGTCCACCAGACGTACATACGGGCACACATGGTCCACCAGACGTACATACAGGCACACGTGGTCTACCAGATGTACATACGGGCACACGTGGTCTACCAGATGTACATACGGGCACACGTGGTCCACCAGACATACATACAGGCACACGTGGTCCACCAGACATACATACAGGCACATGTGGTCTACCAGACATACATACGGGCACATGTGGTCTACCAGACAGACATACAGGCACACGTGGTCCACCAAACAGACATACAGGCACACGTGGTCTACCAGATGTACATACAGGCACACGTGGTCTACCAGATGTACATACAGGCACATGTGCAGTCTACATCAGATATTTACACGCTCTCATATGTGCACCAACACTTTCATCCACTGTTTTTCGCACCCGCGTGTCCCCGCTAGAGGAGATTATCCCTAGCACTGTATGACATGCTGTTTTTGGCACATACGTGCTGCCTTGTCTCACGACGTGATCTCTGTGTCACCACAAGACGGGACACGTCAGCAGCGCGTCATGTATCTGTGTAGCCGGCAGTATCCCTGCCATGGAATTCTAGGAAGATCGGAAGTGCAGGGCGGGTGGCGGGTTACTCATTATTATGTCTATAGGAGGGTCCGGCTACACGCTGGATATCAGGAGATTATCGGACCCATTGTGTGAGGCAGCAGCACAGTCATGCCTCAGGGGCACCACACAAAGGGTCCCAGGAGTGGAGGTCTCCCCCGAAGATGTCTCCATTACTCATTATCTCATTCACCATACAAACCGTATACAGCGTTATGCATTGTTCCTGGAGGAATGTCATTGATGGATTTATACTCCAGGATTGTAGCTCCTCCACATGCACTGGGAGTGTGTCCTCACACTGCTGTGCTCTCTGCAGCCAGTGTTATGTATTGTCCCTGGAGAGATGTGTAATCAGACCTTTGTGTATGTTAGTAGCAGCAGAACTGTGATATATGGATTTATATTCCAGGATTGAAACTTCTTCAAGTGCACTGGGGGCGGGGGGAGCTTGTCCTCACACTGCTGTGCTCTATACTTACCGCAGCCAGTGTGTGTATTGTCCCTGGAGAGCTGTGTAATGAGACCTGTTGTTAGTAGCAGCAGGACTGTAAAATATGGATTTATATTTCGGGATTGTAGGTTTTTTAAGTGCACTGCAGGCTTGTCCTCACCTCACACTGCTGTGCTCTGTACTCCCTGTATTGAAGTTTACTCCTACAAAACTCACAACAGAAATTGGACGTTGCAGCAACTCAAGGCCATGAGCACATCAGTGTTAAGGCATGTTACCAGTGCAATTCTGGAATATACACAACATATACAAAGATGTGATTACACAGACTGCAACAATACATAACACTGTCTGCAGAGAGCAGCTAAGAGCACAGCAGTGTGAGGATATGCCCACAGTGCACTTGGATAAGCTAAAATCCAAAAAGATAAATTCATATTTCATAGTCCTGCTGCTACTAACAACATACACAATGGTTTGGTTACACATATCCCCCAGGAACAATATATAACATTGGCTGCAGAGAGCACAGCAGTGTTAGGACACATTCCCAGAAATTATAACCCCCAGATAAAAATCTATATTTCACAGTCCTGCTGCCACTAACAACATACACAAAGTTAAGATTACACTGCTCTCCAGGGACAATACCCAACACTGTTTGTTGCAGACAGCACAGAGCACAGCAGTGTGAGAATTAGTCCCCAGTTCACTTGGAGAAATTACAATGCTGAAATATAAAGCCATATATCACAGCCCTGCTGCTACTAACAACATACACAGCGGTATCTCTCCAGGGACAATACCTAACACTGGATGCAGTCTGTATGGTCCCACCTGCTGACAGGTTCCCTGTGCCTAGCCACCCAGCTTTACAGAATCTCTGAAATACAAACCTTTAAAGCTGCAGCAGGGAATAGGTACAAGTGGAAAATTTGCAGTTTAAAAGTCATAAAGCTGGAGGAGACAGGGTTTGCCATGGTGATCGTCACCCAGCTTTCCCAGTAACAGAGAGAATGAGTAGGAATTAGTATGTATTGCCTCATCCTTCTATATAAGTGCAGTGTACTATAGGTCACCAGTGGGAGGGTGATGATCACTGCTGGAGGTATAACAGCAGCCATGTTGGTTGTCACCCAGCTTTCCCTGGAGCAGACAAAGCGATGGCATAAGGGCAGAGTACATGTGGATTCCCGGGGTGGCAGCTTGTAATGAGCATGTACAGCAGCGGAGTGTGTGACACAATGTAGTGTGTACATAAGAGGTTGTACTGGTTCCAGTAATAGAGGAGGGGGGGTGTACTGGTGCATGACCCAGGAATGTGTGATCACCAGGGAGGGGGCAGGCTATACTTACATGTGTCAGGGGAGGGGGCTCCTGGCAGGTCCGCTCCTTATTTCCTGGTTTTGGGTTTGTTCCTTTTATGGGCATGGAGAACTGTCGGAGTGAGGTCACCATGAGACGTCCAGGAGACTGCAAGGAAACATCAGCACAAAAGAGACAGTCACAAAGCGTCAGCAACGTCATCTGCTCTAGTCAGGACTAAATCTGCAAACTTTGTCAATATTTGGGATAGAATCATAAATAAAGAGAAGGCACGGGTTACACCTTGATACATTTTATCTATACATTGTGTGCAGTTCTAGAAGTGACTATTGACACACTGCACCCCGGATACACGGAACATTCCAACACCGTCTGCTGTGGAATGTGAGTCATACACAGGAAGGAGCGTGCAGGTCCCAGTAGGCAAAACACGCAGTTATAAAATGTTGTGAGAATGCATTTTCCAACATTATAGGTGAAAGTGATGGTAAAAGCCACATACAAGGCTTAAAATCGGTATATTTTTTATAACAACGCATTTCAGGACAAGACGGTCACCTTTTAATTCAGAAATGAGTCAATATTTCCAAAACTGACGCGTTTTAAGGCTCAACTGGTCTCTTCAGATGAAACAAAGGTTCATTATAGCTGATTTGGGACTAGACAAGCACTTTCCAGTATTGTTTCTCCAGTAACAACGCGTTTCACAACTAAAAGAACCTCTTTTTCAGATTAGGGAAGTGTCAATGAATTGAAATGCATTTCAGGACTAGACTTGCACCTTCTGAGTAAGAAAAGTTTCCAAAAAAGTTTGGAATCGTTTGGCAATTTCCGTCAGCTCCATATTGATTATGCACGACCGCCTGATCCATTAGTCTGACGGAGCAACGAGAGGTCTGACGGAGGTACGTGGGACCTCATCGTACCCCTTGTTTTCGTGATCTGTTGGGGTCCCATGAATAGGGCTCGTGGATGGGGCCTAACTTTTGTTAGTGGAAAAACCCCTTTAAGAGGATAAAACTGGAAAAATGCTCAAAATATCTAAAACCAAACGCATTTCAGAACTCAAATACTATATTATTTAGAGTGAAAGTGCATTTTGGATCTGGACCAATACTCAATGTCTTTAATAGTAACGCGTTTCAGGCTTCTTCACATTTTTTGAGACATTTAAAGAAATGCGTTTTTGGACTGGACTGAACTATTCCAGATTAAAAAGGTAAAGTAAATAGATTTGCTCCAATATATCTATAAAGTGAGACATTTCAGGACTGTAGTATCCTTTCAGATTACGGAACGCTCAAAACAAAATAAGATATTACTTATATCCAGTAGACGCATGTTTAGGGATCACACTTGCTTCTTCTTTGCAGAGAGACATAAAAAGGCAATATAACACATTTCAGAACTAGGCATGCAGTTTCAAGAAAAGCTATAAGCTCCAGAAACGCGTTTCAGGTCTGAACTGTGCTCTTCGTTTTAACACATCGTGGAGCACATTAGTCGCTTCCATGCAGAGTGAGGAAAGAAGTTCAATAACCGGAGTAATTTAGGGATTATCTGAAGCATTACTCACGCTTTGCAAGATGACACTGACCTCCTTCAGAGTAATAGCATGGGAAATACAAAACTCCATATAAACCACTCTTAAAGTTCTTTTGGATCTGAACCAACCCAATTAGATTTAAAAAAAAAGGTTTATCTCTAATTGTAACGCATTTCGGAACTGAACTGGTCTCTACTTAAGATTGAGAGGAGGTAAAATAGAAACAAATACTTAATTCCAGTATTGACGCATTTCAGTCCAGAACTGACACAATCTGCACATTAGGGTAAAACTGAAAGGAAAGGTTGAAGTTCTATCGTATTAATGCATTGCCGGATCGATGGACACTTCTTCAGATTAAAGAAGAGTAAGATATAAATACTTAATAATTTTCATTAGGAACGCGTTTTAGGACCAGGCTGATCCATTCTGAACAGTTTGAGTAAAAAATAAAAAGTCTTGTATCGAAGTTGATAAATTAAGTGTTTAATAACTAGAGAATCCATTACGTCTCATAACACATTTCAGGACTAAAGAAATTCCATTTTTAGATTTTAGAAAGAAAGCTTCAATCTCTGCATCCCAGCGCGTTTTGGGAAGAGTCTGCTTTCCGTCTACAGAATAAGAGAAAGTAATAATGAACAAATAGAATCAAGATCTATAATAACATGTTTCAGGATTGGACTGGTCCTTTCAGATTAAGGAGTTGAAAGAGAAAGGTTACTGACGCATTTCAGGACCGGATGAGCCAGTTCTTCATATTAAGAGAATTTAAACTGAAGAGAAATTTCATTAGCCCTAATCAGATTATATTTCTTCTGATCATGATAAAATTGGAACTAAAAAAGGTTATTATGTCAAATAATGATGCCTTTTTTGGACGTGACCGCTCCCTTCTTTAGATGGTAGAGGTGAGAATCCATCAGTAATGGGTTGCAGGCTCAGGTAGACAGCCAAAATACATGCATACATGCATTAAGAGAGATAGTCAGGCTCAGGTAGACAGCCAAAATACATGCATACATGCATTAAGAGACAGTCAGGCTCAGGTAGACAGCCAACATACATGCGTACATGCATTAAGAGACAGTCAGGCTCAGGTAGACAGCCAAAATACATGCATTAAGAGACAGTCAGGCTCAGGTAGACAGCCAACATACATGCATTAAGAGACAGTCAGGCTCAGGTGGACAGCCAACATACATGCACTAAGAGACAGTCAGGCTCAGGTAGACAGCCAACATACATGCACTAAGAGACAGTCAGGCTCAGGTAGACAGCCAACATACATGCACTAAGAGACAGTCAGGCTCAGGTAGACAGCCAACATACATGCACTAAGAGACAGTCAGGCTCAGGTAGACAGCCAACATACATGCACTAAGAGACAGTCAGGCTCAGGTAGACAGCCAACATACATGCACTAAGAGACAGTCAGGCTCAGGTAGACAGCCAACATACATGCACTAAGAGACAGTCAGGCACAGGTAGACAGCCAACATACATGCATACATGCACTAAGAGACAGTCAGGCTCATGTAGACAGCCAATATACATGCATGCACTAAGACAGTCAGGATCATGTAGACAGCCAAAATATATGCATGCACTAAGAGACAGTCAAGCTCAGGTAGACAGCCTATATACATGCATGCACTGAGAGACAGTCAGGCTCAGGTAGACAGCCAATATACATGCATGGACTAAGAGACAGTCAGGCTCAGGTAGACAGCCAGTATACATGCATGCACTAAGAGACAGTCAGGCTCAGGTAGACAGCCAGGATACATGCATGCACTAAGAGACAGTCAGGCTCAGGTAGACAGCCAGTATACATGCATGCACTAAGAGACAGTCAGGCTCAGGTAGACAGCCAGTATACATGCATGCACTAAGAGACAGTCAGGCTCAGGTAGACAGCCAGTATACATGCATGCACTAAGAGACAGTAAGGCTCAGATAGACAGCCAGGATACATGCATGCACTAAGAGACAGTCAGGCTCAGGTAGACAGCCAACATACATGCATACATGCACTAAGAGACAGTCAGGCTCAGGTAGACAGCCAATGTACATGCATGCACTAAGAGACAGTCAGGCTCAGGTAGACAGCCATCCACTCGGAATGATGAGAGAGCACAGACACCTTGAGAGTGAGCACATTGCACATACCCATAGTGTGACACACTCCCAGTCATCTCCTGGCCTCGCCCTTTCCACTCCCCCTGGGCAGTCTCAGGCGGTCTCTGGCTGTCTCTCACTCTGTGTTGGCAGTCAGTCTCTGCTATTCAGAGGTAAGAGGCATTGAGTGTGTGTTGTGGGGATAGACACCCAGTCTGTCCCCTTGTGTGACTGTCTCTGGGCTGCAGTGGTATGTAGAGTGCTGCTGGGGGTGTAGGGGCCACCGCTGGGGCCCTAGGGGTGCTATGTGCCAGCTGTCTCCTCCTGGAGATGTCTCTTTACCACTGGAGCACAGATGTGGCTGCAGCCTGTCTCTCTTATCTGTCCTCTCACAGCCTTTGTCTAGGTCTATTGTTCGAGGCTGTCTCTTAGCCACATTGCCGGAGCTCTCTGATACATTGTGATACATTGTATCTTCTTCCTGTGTTACATTGTTTTTCATTGTATTTGTAAATACCGTCTCTTCTGCTGTACAATGAGCTGACCTGCTGTCTTCTCCCCTGTGGATCCACACCCTACAATGGACTCACTTCCCACTCTGATGGTCACTGTCTATTGTAAAGCACACTGTCTCTTTTTTCCCCCCCTGCCTTTGGATATGTTGCAGGGCTGTCTCTCTTCTCATGTTCATTATGCACAGTGTAAACATCTGTCTCTCCATCTGTGCAAGTTTAGAGTGCTTTGCAGTCTCTTAAAATGCATAGTAAGCTGTCTATATTAGGCTCTCTAACACCTCAGGCCCTCTGTACAAAACTGTCTCTTACTGGACACTGTTGGACCTCTCTCTGTGAGACTGTCCAGCATTGTGCACAGTATTGGGACTCTCTACAGTATTCATGTCTCTTTAAGTCCATTACACTCTTAAACCCATAGTAGTATGTGTACTGAGCTGTCTCAATGTTGTCTAACACTCCTGGTCACAGCAGTCTCTTTTAAGTCACTGTACATGGACTAACATTACAGGTCACTATAGTAGCATCGATCTCCCATAGTGCACAGAACTGGGGGTCTCTTGTAGCCCATGGCTTATCACTCTGCAGGACTGTCTCTTTAACATGCTGTCTCTCTCTCACCCCCAGCCCAGCAGTGTAATGTTAGTTAATGACTCCCAGCTGGGGAAGGGGGTGGGGGTCCAGGGGGCAGTCCCTCTCCTCCTCTCCCTGCAATCCTGAGACATTGCTCACTCACCTCATCCTTCCCCATCCTGAGAGGACAAGGCCTCCCCCCAGTTACCTCATCCCTGCCCTGAAGACCTCAGCTCTGATGGTTACCTCATCCCTGACCTGCAGGCCATAAACTTTGTAACCTCTCAATCCCAGCTGCAGGACCCCCTATGTCATGGACATTCCTGCTCCCAGCGCTGTGGACTCTCATTGTCTGTAGTTACCAGCACCCCCAGATTTCAGGGGGCCACAGCCGTCCTCCCCGTGCTGATCCTGTGTAACAGTCCTAGTGTGTGTTATTTTTCGTATGATCATTTCTGTGCGGTAGAAATGGTAAGGAAAGTAATAGTCGCCACTTGGATGGACTTTGATTACATTTTGGTAAAATGTGAGATTTTCTTTAGGATTACAACCATATCTTACCCTCTACTCATGGCCTCTTACCCCTCATATTACCCTTTACTTATAGTGATGGCAGTTCCTGTCCTCTACTCTGAGGGTGATGCCACACGTTGCCGTTTTCGGTCCGTTTTTAAAATGCATCTGTTTCTGGCTGCTTTAAACCTGTTTATCTTCATTTCTAGAAGTGTAGGCAGCTGTGAAACAGATTAAAGCCAAACACATGGTAAACATTGAAAACCGCATGCTTTAAGTCGGTCTGAAAACGTGACGTGTGGCATCACCCTTAGTGGTCACATCTTGCCTTTCTACGTATAGTTTGTGCACCAGCGTTACTTCTGTCTTCTCATAGGAAGTCAGATCTTACCCTCTAGTCATATTAATGCCCCAACATATTACTCCAATTAGTTGTCACATATCTAACCGCCTACACATAGTGTACATAGTCTAACTTCCCACTGCTAGTAGTCACTGCGCCAACCTCTTATCCTTCTCAATCTGTCTATGCATCTGTACTTTGTTTTCCTAGCACCATTCTCCCAACTTAGTCAACTTGCGCTCATGGTCCGTACATTCACGTCTTGCCCTTGCACTCATAGTCCGTGCACCCACATCTTGCCCTTGCACTCATAGTCCGTGCACCTACGCCTTGCCCTTGCACTCATAGTCCGTGCACCCACGTCTTGCCCTTGCACTCATAGTCCGTGCACCCACGTCTTGCCCTTGCACTCATAGTCCGTGCACCCACGTCTTGCCCTTGCACTCATAGTCCGTGCACCCACGTCTTGCCCTTGCACTCATAGTCCGTGCACCCACGTCTTGCCCTTGCACTCATAGTCCGTGCACCCACGTCTTGCCCTTGCACTCATAGTCCGTGCACCTACGCCTTGCCCTTGCACTCATAGTCCGTGCCCCTACGTCACGCCTTGTGCTCATAGTCCGTGCCCCTACATCTCGCCCCTGCGTTCATAGTCCGTGCCCCTACGTCACGCCTTTGTGCTTATAGTCCGTGCCCCCACGTCTTGCCCTTGCGCTCATAGTCCGTGCCCTCTCGTCTCGCCCTTGCGCTCATGGTCCGTGCCCCCACATCTCGCCCTTGCGCTCATGGTCCATGCCCCCACATCTCGCCCTTGCGCTCATGGTCCATGCCCCCACATCTCGCCCTTGCGCTCATGGTCCATGCCCCCACATCTCGCCCTTGCGCTCATGGTCCATGCCCCCACATCTCGCCCTTGCGCTCATGGTCCATGCCCCCACATCTCGCCCTTGCGCTCATGGTCCATGCCCCCACGTCTCGCCCTTGCGCTCATGGTCCATGCCCCCACGTCTCGCCCTTGCGCTCATGGTCCATGCCCCCACGTCTCGCCCTTGCGCTCATGGTCCATGCCCCCACGTCTCGCCCTTGCGCTCATGGTCCATGCCCCCACGTCTCGCCCTTGCGCTCATGGTCCATGCCCCCACGTCTCGCCCTTGCGCTCATGGTCCATGCCCCCACGTCTCGCCCTTGCGCTCATGGTCCATGCCCCCACGTCTCGCCCTTGCGCTCATGGTCCATGCCCCCACGTCTCGCCCTTGCGCTCATGGTCCATGCCCCCACGTCTCGCCCTTGCGCTCATGGTCCGTGCCGCCACGTCTCGCCCTTGCGCTCATGGTCCGTGCACCCGCATCTCGCCCTTGCGCTCATGGTCCGTGCACCCGCATCTCGCCCTTGCGCTCATGGTCCGTGCACCCGCATCTCGCCCATGCGCTCATGGTCCGTGCACCCGCATCTCGCCCATGCGCTCATGGTCCGTGCACCCGCATCTCGCCCATGCGCTCATGGTCCGTGCACCCGCATCTCGCCCATGCGCTCATAGTCCGTGCACCCACGTCTCGGCGTCTAGTCCTTGTACTCGTTCAGTGTTTTGCTGCTGTACTTTCCCTATTACAATACTCAATGCTAAGTCAGTGCAGTCTCACCTTGTACTTCTGACCTTCACTTTACTCACTGCAACCTTGTTTTACACGTCACCTTCTACTCAATGTTAAACCAGTACAACCTTATTCATTAGTTAATACGCTGGGGTTAACACCCCCATTCACAGGCATCATTGCACCCCTATGCTGTGTCCCCCCCAATTTCCATCCTGCACCCTACTCTCGGTCTCTCCCTCCATGATGGCGGCCATGCTTATAATGCTGAGCGGTGCAGGAACCCCCGGGAGTATTTCCATGGAAACAAAGAGAGACAGACGCAGAGCGAGACAGGCGGAGGAAGGCGTTCAACCTTGAGCTGGCAGGGATCTGTTCTGCAGGATTTGGTCATAGTGCGAGTTAGATTACACTTTACTGCTATTTTTTTTAACCTTTACTATGCTTTGGCAGCCATATTGTTTATGGTGGTGGTGATGGTGAGGGGGATTGCAGGGCAGAATTCAGAATTTCCTTTGTCGAATATTCTGGATCAGTGAAGGGGTTAATACAAGCCGAGCTGCAGATGACGAATGCCTATGGGGACCCGGATTGCCTCTGGCTCTGTAAAAATGGGTTTTGTTCCATACAAAGCGGAAAAATCACAGAGACGTAGCAGAGCTGAGTTTGTCATTTAAACCAAATGCAAGATATGATAATGTTCTCATCTTGTACTCGGAGAAACGACTTGGTGACCGTCTCAGCTCTGCTACATCTCTACTTATGTGTATGATTATGTGTGTATAATTTTAACGTCCCCCCCCCCCTTTTTTCTTATTAAAGACTTCAAGATGGACCCCGCCGCCCCCGCCACCAGGATGACCTCTTCTTTCACCATCAACATTTCTACACCATCTTTTTACAACCAGCCCAAAAAGTTTGCTCCAGTGGTGCCCCCTAAACCTAAGGTGAACCCCTTTAAATCTTCAGAAGATGCTGGTACCCAGGACAATGCCTCGGCCCCAAGGGCGTTTCTGGGAAAAGTCGGGGAAATCCCAGCCTTGTCACCGTGTGGAGGAGAACAAGAGGGTAAATAGGATGTTACTCATCTGTTTTGGTCATTTCCTGTTACTATATTTAAAATTTATGTTCTGGGGAGACTCCTCCAGTGAGCCCCACATTATGTGTTCTGCTATTTGGATATCAGAGAAAAGATAAAATTGTTAAACAATCTTCCTTATTTGCATATAACTCAACATTATAGCCACAGATTGCTAGATGACTTAAGCCCCGCCCATGCTTAACCAAGCAAAGCCCCCCCAAATCAAACTGAAACTAGATTATGTATCTCTAAGATCTGTTTTATTGGACAATCCTTGTGTGTATTCAGTTTTCTCAATAAAAGATAGGTGAGTATTAAACTGGTCACTGTTCCACCTTCCAAGGGAATAGCCCCGCCCATGAGGGGAATACGTAGCATTGAGACATTCCAGGGTGCTGCTAAGGGGGAGGAGAGAGGCTCATTTCCCTTTATTACTGGGTATAGAGAAGCCGTGCCACCTTCTGCAGAGTTACATAGGGTTAGGCCTTTGCGGAAGGAATATGGAAAGGGAAGTGGGATAGTATAGGGCTGGTTCAGCAGAGGAAAGATCACAACTTGCTTAATATAGGTCAAATGAATGAAGCAACACTCACTTCATCCATTGTTTCCCTCTTCATATGATGCTTCCCAGGTCTCTCTACATTTTGGTCCCTCTTGATAGACAGGAAATCCTCTGGGGCTGGCCCTTCCTCTGGGGCTGGCCCTTCCTCTGGGGCTGGCCCTTCCTCTGGGGCTGGCCCTTCCTCTGGGGCTGGCCCTTCCTCTGGGGCTGGCCCTTCCTCTGGGGCTGGCCCTTCCTCTGGGGCTGGCCCTTCCTCTGGGGCTGGCCCTTCCTCTGGGGCTGGCCCTTCCTCTGGGGCTGGCCCTTCAGTAAATGGGACTAGAATAGAGAGTCTGACTTAACAGGAGCTGTCTTTTATTTAAAGGGGACTTTTCACCACCTCCATCAAATCCATTTTTTTCAACCTTTAGTAGCTGTCTCTCATCTGAATACCATCACCATTGGAATTTTCACCCTAGTCCTCACCGTTCTCATAATTTTTTCATTACTGTTGACAGAGGGTAGGAGCCAGACTAATCTGTATATTATCCAGCCCTTAACCACCCATCTGACAGTAGGTGGCCATAATTAGCATATTTGGTACTGTTATTACCCTGAAATTATTCTATTTAGGCTCTCTATTGCCAGATGGGTGGTCCTGGACTGGAAGAGGCAGCCTGACTCCGCCCATTTGACAGCAGGGTTTAGGACGAGAGAAAATTCCAGAATCAGTGGAACAATATCCAATAAATGACGCAATGAGTTGGGGTGGGGGATGGTGTTGAAAAGTCCCCTTTAACCCATCCTGAGCCATTGGTACTAAAATACCTTTTGTCATACAGTAACAAATTCCCTCTATACATGTGATGACTGACGCACTGGTTGATTTGTATTGTAAGTTGATCCCATGACATCACACTGTGTTGGGAGGTGTGTGGGGGGTGGAGGGGCGGCAGTGTTTTTTGTTTTCCCTTTGGAAAGCCCCAAGTGTTACTACAACCCTGGAATGTCTCACTTTCTAAATGCATTCTTTTCATGGTGTTACGGGGGTGGGGCAGGCACCTGTGACTATTGACTAATGGCTCCTTAGAGAAAAGGTTCTACCGCAGGGAGGGAACCAATATGGCTGCCTCCACAATAGTCACCCCCCCCCCCCTTCCCTTCCAACATAATCAGACATGCCTTATTGTAGGGATCAATCGAGGTGTTCCCTGTTTATAATATTCTATATAGCATTAAAGGGGTAACTTTTCTTAAAGGAAATGTCCATTTTTATCCTCACCTTTTTGAAATAATGTGTCTTCATGAAAAAGGCAATGAAAAACATAATGCACATAAATCTCTTTGATATATTTGGAACTTTTTGGTGGGTGACAATACTCCAGACCCATTGTCCATGTATAGAGCTGAATTCACTTGGTCTTCTTATTTTGGTGATAGTTTACGCAATTATTGGTACCAAACTACCTCCTACTCTACAATAATGATGCTACTTTGCTAACTCCCCCGATCACTGTTTACACCACAGCATGGCAATTAACCCTATGACTATATCTGGGTCACCCAAGATAGTTACAATGGGAGAATAATTGTCCATAAATTCCAAAGACGGAATTACAGTCTCACAAATTCTGGTCTATGTATTTGTTGGATTTTTACCGCCACCTAGTGGCTGAGAAGTTAATGAAAAATGAGCTCTTTATCAATAAATGTGTGAAAAATAAATCTGAATCAATTTTTTTTTAGATCAATAGAGAATCCTAGAAAGTTATATAAAATATAAAACAGTACTTTGCGTTTATGGGCATGGCACCGCCATGGCCACGGACCTACTACAACTCCGTAGAACAGCTCTATAGGGAAATACTGAGTCTTTGTTTCACTTTGGTTCTTTTGGAGATATCCAGTGCAAGTGATAATAATAATAATTCTTTATTTATATAGCGCACACAGATTACGCAGCGCTGCACAAGCATGTCAAATTGGTCCCTGTCCCCAAGGGGCTCACAATCTAAACAACCTAACAGTATGTTTTGAAGTGTGGGAGGAAACCGGAGTACCCGGAGGAAACCCACGCAAACACGGAGAGAACATACAAACTCTTTGCAGATGTTGACCTGGGTGGGATTCGAACCCAGGACCCCAGTGCTGCAAGGCAGATGTGCTACTCACTCAGCCACCGTGCCGCCCAGAGAATGACTTCATTTTCCCGTCTTGGATTCCTATATGGCCGCTATATGTATAACATGGTCAGATAGTAGACTGTGTGTTGATACAAGGGAGTGTCTGTGTGCAACTCGATGGCGGTCTACGTGAAATTTGTTGTATGTTGCAACATGGTTTCAGAGATTTTCTATCTAGTGTGACATGGCACTGCCATGGGCACAAGCTCTATGTAACGGTACGCCACATCTCTACAGGTCTTCATCAGGATCTATTGGGACTTTGTCCTGCCATAAAGTTGCTTCTAGCAGAGAGTATTTCAATATTGTAGCAAGTGGTAAGGAATTGCACTATTTTATTCTCGTGTGCTACACAGCAGTGTTCCCCAACCTTATTGTATCTGGGGACCGGCTACACGCAAATTTTTTTTACTAGGAACTAAGTAACCATTTTACCATGCTCCCTAGAAAATACAATGATGTGCCCCACAAATAGCCCATATCTAACCCCAACCCATATAATCTGCCATTTCCTGCAGGCCCTGGTCTAAAATGCCACCTTTCCTGCAGTTGCCCTTTTTTCTGTAACCCCCCCCCCCCCTCTATACTGCCCCTTTCTCTGTGGCCCCCTTTTAATGTCTTAATAAGAAAAACGGCTACAGAAGAAGGGATGTTATAATACCCCCTTTTCTATAGCAACCACCACACACCTATAGTGTCCCCTTGTCTTTGGGCTTTTCACTGCAAGGAAAAAAGCCGATCTGAGTGTAAATGGAGGTACCTAATTTTACCACCAAAAAAATGGAAAAACTTGGCCTGGAGTATAGGCCTAAGTTGGGAAATGCAGCTGCTACTCTTAAATAAAAATGTCCTGCAGCCTCCCCTCACTGATAAAATGTCTAGCAGCAACCTCCCTCATCAATAACATGTCAAAGCAGTGCCCCACCTTACTAAAAACATGTCCAGCAGAAGACCCTCCTCAATTATAACATGTCCAGCAGAAGACCCTCCTCAATTATAACATGTCCAGCAGAAGACCCTCCTCAATTATAACCTGTCTAGCAGAAGACCCTCCTCACTAATGACATATCCAGCGGAAGCCCCGCCTCACTAATGACATGTCCACGGATTCACGGATGAAGAGGAGCACAGGAGGTGAGTATCGATTTAATTTTTTTTCCAAGTGTCATAATCCAGCAGTCTTCAACCGCCGAACCGCGGCCCGGGACCAGGGGGTTCCTTGGCCCGGTTATGGGCCAGGCCCTGGCAGTTAAAGACCACTGCTATACAGTACAGTTACATGGTAACATCTGTGGTCATCTCCAAACTATGAAGCATTGATATTCCAGAACCGTATGGCAGAGTACTTAAAGGACATCTACCATCAGGATGAAGAATTATGAACCAGGCACACTGACCTACTGTTGTGTGTCCCCTCTGACAGGATCTGCTCTTCTTTAAACTTCTTAGGATGTTCTTACGAAAAAAAAAGGTTTTAAAAATGACGCAAATGAACCTGACGAGCTCCAGGCTCCATAGATGTCAATGGAGCCTGGAGACCCTTAGGCTCATTTGCATAATTTTAAAACCTTTATTTCCTTTACAAGGGCAAAGGAAACTACAAGAAGAGCAGATCCTGCCAGAGGCGGCCAACACCAGTATGTCAGTGTGCTTGGTTTACAATTCTTCATCCTGGTGGTAGATGTCCTTTAAAGTAAGCTATATGTTCTTAGGGCTTGCCGTTTATGGTAAAGCTACAGCCATGGACACTGATTCTTTACAGAAAAACGGTGTGCAACTTCTCCATAGGTCTCTACTAAGGTTCTGTTGGGACTTTGTGCTACCATATAGTCTCTTGAGAATGTTGAAGCCCATTTTAGTTCCTCTTTGATTCTTTTTTTTGTGTGGACACTATAGGTCACAGCGTAGGCTTTGGTCGTATGGGCGCGAATGTCTGTGTGTAATCTATAATGCATTGAGGTTTTAAAACCTTAAAGCCATCTATTTAAGGTTTTTCTATACATCATGGTTATCTGTGATGGCGTTCTTTGCCCCTTACCCATTTATAACTTTTTTCTTAGTTACCTTGGACGTTGTTTTCTGTGTATGGGAATTAGTAAGTGCCCCTCTTCTGTATTAAGTCGTTCCTCCGGCCTGACAGCTGGCTGCACATGTAAATACCGGTTCTGCCCTGTGTTTGTGAAGTACGACCACATTATTGTTATCGGGGGCTCGGGAAGATGTAAAGTCGGATAATTAAAATTCAGTTCCTCACCAAGGAAACATAAAGGACCATTAAACTCTAAATTCATCCTTTTTTTTCATTCGTTTTCTTTGCGTGGAGATGACAGTGGCCAGATTTGTTCTCGTGTACAGTAAAGGTCCACCTGGCATCTTGATGGCACCAAAGGCGATATCCATCTCAGAGATTAGACGTATATACATAAGAGAAAGTTCCATCTCTGAGACTCTCATCGATGATCCATGATGGAGGTCCTCCAACCACCGATGAGGTGGCCACTGGCAGGGACAGCTCTCTACATTCTATTCCCACACATTGTGGTTGTGGTGGCTGATGGCTTCCTCATTGGGGAATCGGGAGACTCTCACAGATGAAAATCCCAGTGGTGGAATTTTCAAAAAATTATGAGGTTTAAACCAATATAGCCTCCTCGATAGCTTCCACATGAACCTTGTCAAGTATAATTGCACTATAGTAAAGTTTTGGGTCCATCGTTGAGTATGACCGAGCTCCAAGACAACTTGATTTGTCCTGGTTAATTTCTGGTTACTTGGGTGAATTAGACGGTGAATACTTATTGCTTTTGGTGTTTTTGAATTTCCATGTATCTCTCCCCAGAATTTATCCTGCCTCCTCCTCCACCCAGTGATGACTCTGTCATGAGCCCCACCATGTCCTTCCCACCTCCTCCACCTTCTTTTGGGGATGATGTCCTTGGTTCCCCCACTTCCAGCTTCCCTCCACCTCCTCCACCTGAATTTGCTGAGCCATTTCCACCTCCTATTGAAGAGTCCTTCCCTTCACCACCTCCCCTTGAGGACACAACTGGTGACATCCAGGTAAAGGCATGGTATAATTTCACTTCTTCTTTGTTGTTGAAGGGGATCTATCAGTTGTTGGGACCATTCAAAAGCTCTAGATTCACACCATAGTTTATGTTTTAAGTAGCAGCAGGACTGTGAATTATGGGTTTATTTTCTGTCATTCTTGCTTCTTCATGTGCACCAGGGGGTGTGTCCTCACACTGCTGTGCTCTGGGCTCTATGCTCGGTTCCCTACATCTCCTTGCCTCCTGACTCAGTGACTACAGTAGTATAACGCCAGGAACTTGCTTCATCTTTAACTCAAAGCATAGCGAGGGTTTGTGGAACAGGTCTTTGCGCAGAAGAAATGTCCCCAGGGCAGTTAAAGGGAATCTACCACCAGGATGAAGGACTGTATGCAAATGAGCCTCATTTGCATAAATCCTTTAATCCTGGTAGTAGATGTCCTTTTAAAGAAGCTATGATTCTAGAAAATAAATCCATTTTACCAGTTCTGTTGCTTACAAGATTAATTTAACAAAAATAAGATTCTTAAAGTTTTTGGATACTTTTTGAAGTATCTTGCAATAAAAAAAAAAATCAGTCTTAGAATTTTTTTTTTTTCATTTATTTGTATCCATGTAAGATTCAAATTGTGAATTTCAAATACAAATAAAAAATTTGTGCTAAGAATATTCTGGTAGGACAGTTCAGTAATGTTTTTCCGACGAGTTGTTGTTTCTTCAGAATCCTGTGTCTAGTTCTTCATGTCATGTTCATAAATGCTTGATTGTTTCCATCCATCTTGTTGCTGTTCATTCTCCTCTTTCTCCCTCAATTCTTCTGGGTCTTGTAGTAATATGTCTCGAAGGAAAAAAAAATAATAATCATAAAAACTACACAGATTAATCAACATTTAAAGTTACAGCTTCAGCTTGACTTGGTCAAGATTTTCCATCCATGGTGACCTACTCCAACTCCGGCAGGAAAATTACCAACCATAAAGTTTGATGGCATCAGGCGATACTTCTCTTTTTGACACTTTTATGGTCCAGCTGGTGGAAGTCTCATTTGGTGACAAAAAATATTGATAAATGAAAACCCCAATAAACCAGACCACCAGTAAGTTTCCCCTCACATAGTTATGTCACATAACTAGGACATGTTCTCCTTCACAATAAACCATGGACCATGAGAAGCACGATAACATTTTTTTCCGTATATTTTTAAAGAATACTTTTAAGCTAAAATCAAACATAGTGAAAAGTCCACTCTGGATGGCTGGACTTTATCTGTTCACTACTGGGAGGCCTAAAGTAGTATACCTCATAAGCTGGAACCTTACCCCAAATTTCTAAGCACTATATGGACCGGGGCTGGCTTTTTCTTCTCTACCTATCTGCCGTACATTAGTATTATAGTCAGTCTTATGAACTTTTTGCCTTTTCACAGGTCACACCACCACCTCCACCAGCTCCTCCCATGGGCGCTCCTAAACCTTCTGCCCCATCTTCTTTTTCTCCTAAGCCAACTGTGCCTTCAACATTTACACCTAAAGCCCCAACAACAACATTTAGCCCTAAACCAGTTGCCCCTCCGTCAGTGAGCCCTAAGCCTAACAACCCTATCCCAGTTGCTCCAAAACCTGCTGCGCCAGTGGCGGTGTCACCTAAACCTTCTAGCACGATTGTTCCAAAGGTTCCTACACCCTACACATTCTCCCCTTCACAGTCTTCTTCTAACCCACCACCTGCTACTGCCATTACTCCTAAGCCGGTGAGTGCACCCACCTTTTCTCCAAAACCGGCTCCCCCTCACACATTTACCCCCAAACCTTCTGCTCCTCACACATTCACCCCCAAGCAGATGGAACCCGCAACAGAACCTCCTCGTCCACAGCAGAAGTTTCCCATGGCTCAGCCCAGCGGCATTAGGGTGGACCCTCCTGCTGCCTCCGCACCTTCATCTTCACGGCCCTCAGGATTTAGCTTTGCACAACAACGTGAAAAGCCTCAAGTGCTTGAAAAAGCTAGGCCTGATCCCGAAGGTCCACAGAAAGAGAATGGAAGAATTGTTGTTCCCCAGATTGAGGTCAATAGAAATTCTGGGTCACAGTTGGAGAACATTAGGAATCACCAGGGAATAAAGTCCAATGGAACACCATCAGAAAGCTATCAGTCTCCGAAACCACAAATGGATGCAACGCAGAGGAAATCTCCTCAACCCAATATGCAAAGACCTCCTGAGCCTGTAAGTGTTACCTGGTATTCCTGAACTTCTTCTTGGTGTTGGGCTTTCTTTACAGACTAACCATTGCACAAAAGCAGCAGAGGCATACTTGGCTAGGTCTATATGTCGTTCATGGCTTTTTTGTTTGGACCAGATCCCTGGAATTTAAGCTTCCTCATTGAGTCATCCTGTTGTAGAATGTCTTAATTGGTTTCCAGTACCAATATGGCTACCCTTACATACCTAGAAGTGGTATGCTGGGAGAAGGGTCTGTCTTATCTACTTGTACTAGTTTTCATAGAAGTAGTTTTGGCTTTCCTCAATTCAGTAGACCATATTGGCTAGTTAAGAAGTTGAGTAAAGGTCTGAGCTAATATATGGTCAAAGAGCTTTTGCTACTCTTGTGCCTACAACAACTGCTTTTGGGATTTTGAGGTACTCTTTTGCTGTGATGGAGGCATTGTATTAGTTACTGTTTGGTACTGTTAATGTGTCCATCACTTCAGTATGCCTCATTTTGAAGTAAAGCCTTGAGAGTTAAGGTACTTTGGCTGCTCATGTGGCTACCATGGTTTTTTTGAGGACTTGTGTCTAGAAATATTATGTAGGAATGGTTGTGTTTGGTAGCATTAGCCTAAAGGCACTGTGGTCTGGCAGTGAAAAGAGACAAATAATTTTTGGTGCACTTGGTCCCATCTTGATGTTTTTGAATATTGGGTGATGTCTGATAACAGATGGGAATTCCGTCTGATCCTCCTGTGGAATAGGTGGTGATATGTTAGTTGTTACCCAATTTGTCCTGAAATGGCTAAATAACGAATTGCGGAAATTTCTGACTTCTTGACAGAAGAGGACGACTCAAGGACTAATATTTTTGAGCTGCTCATTTACAGCAATGACTGTCAATCAGAGCCTTGACGCAGCCAGAGGCACGGGGAGTGGAATTGGTAATGAGGCTGCCGCTATGATGTAATGATTGTGTTGCATGGCTGGATACAATTTAGGGATGAGGAGTATTTGATGCGTGGGCGTTGTTTTTCTAAGCTGAGGCTGACAGAACGGAGTTTGCTATTGTGACCTTGCAATTTTAAGAAAACGCTAACCTCCGTTGTGAAGCTTTCTCCTGGCTTCGTATGCTGCCATTATTACACTTCTGCATTGTGACTATTGCTTGTTAGCGGTAGAGCGACGACCTTGGAAATAAAAAGTCGTTCTGTTGGCATCTACAGGAGCAAGTCACAGGAGGACAATCTTTATACATAATTTCCCTATGAATTTATGTCTTCACCCTCATGGCTTTAGATGTCCTCCCTCAGCCTTTGATATACACCCCATACTCCTATACTTTCCCCCTACTATATACCACGATGCATATGACCCATGAAAAGTATAAAATGTGTCACCGTCGACTCTCCAGTTTGGGAAGACGTAAGACTCTAAGGTCCAGTTTTATGCAGAAGCTGTGGAGGCATCTTCTGAAGACCCATCAGAAGCCAACTCAAGACTAAGCCGAACCAGAGACCCATCCAGCAATGGACTCTTGTTTCATGCCTTAGTCTACCAGCCCATCATAAGCGTCTCCTTATCCCCTCATTAATTCCTACCTAATCCTCCTCATCCTTCCATTTTTGTGTTGCCACATTACTTCTGTTACATAGGTTTGATTGTGAACCATTGCTTAAACATTGAGGCAACCCATCCAATGTTGTCACTTAGCTAAACATTAGTCCCTTATTTTTGCTTGTGAACATTGGAAACCCGTTGGCCAACCCTACCTTTAAACATACACACTAAGTCAATGAGTTATGCTTAAATATGGAGACAAGTCTATAATCTTATGACCCATCAATTGCCTATTCTAAAATCCAGTGTGACCTCTCTGTGTAATGGCACAGAGGAACCTGGATATTGATCCCAAGGACCTCAAACATTTTAGGACCTTCATTCATTATGGTACATTCTTAGACCTTCAAGGCCAGGCTGTCCAAGTTAAGTACACGTAGACCATGCTTGGCTTCTAGGTTACACACTTGACCTATAAGTGGTGAGAGCCCAAATAATAGTAGGATGGGTTGGCTACAAAGCAATGGTTTAACTAAAACTAGGTAAGATGTATACAGCTATAAACTTTTTTTGTAGGATCGAAACACTCATGGATTGAATATGAAAGAAGTGGAAGAGCTGGAAATGTTGACCCAGCAGTTGATGCGGGAGATGGACAAACAGCCAACAGCAGAATCGCATACCATGGGTAGGTCTACCTCATACATGCATGTATTGTGAGTCTATAAGGCTGCTGCACTATGGGAGTTATCTGAAATATAGACTACAATGAAGGGTACAGATTATCGAGCAAGTTTGCATCTCTGGAGGCTTTCTTGCTTTCCCTTTCTCTTGGTCATACAAGTGGTAATTATTTCACACACAAAGATGATGAGGTTCCTAGGATAAAAGGGGTTGTCCAAGTCATATTTTTTTTATTTGCCAGTGGTAGGCTTCAAGATAGTCATGGATGCCCAAAATGGGAGGCTTTTGGTAATGATAATTTATCAGGGCATGACTGATAGTTGGGGAGGAATTGGGTTGATGTCTTTTTAATGGTTGAGTATTTCTGTGTCATCACCGTGACCTTTCATGATCATTTGACCTTGATTCATAGATCAAGAGACCTGTAGACTCAAATGATAGAGACCACAAGCCAACATAAGGACTGTTGGACGGCAGTTATGGGATGCCTCAATATTGGAACCTTCTACTACCTCCATATTGACTACGCTGGCTACTACCCAACCCTATGTCCATCTAGATGTTTATACAGGTGGAGACACTTTAGGTGAACGGGATACAGAGTCTTCAAGTATGTTCTCCTGTAAATATCACTTGGCCCCTCTCTCGATGAGATCCATAACCCACCCACTGTTTACCAGAATTCTTCCCGCTCACCCACTCACTACTTAAGGGAGTTAATTTCCATAACATAAACTCACAAGTGGATGAGTGAAGTTGAGCGGCTTCATCCGGGGGTCAAAGAGACACAAGAAACTGAATGTTTAGATTGGTGACCCAATATTAAGCAGAATTTATGGGCTCCAATTCTCTGGGGCCTCTTTACTCTTCAGATTTATTACTTCTCTTTGTACTCTTCATGTTGAGTAATTCTTGGGAAACCACATTGGAAAATGCTTAGTGATTCCTTAGTGTTGTTCTGATTTTTCCATCTAGTTGTAATTACATTTTTCTTTCTGATATTTTTATTTTTTTTATACAAAAAAAAAAAATAAAATAAATATATATATAGATTTCAAAATTTAGCTTTTTTAAGGATGTTTACAAATAAATATGTATGAAAAATATATAGATAAAACATATATACTCGAGTATAAGCCTAGTTTTTCAGCAGAAAAAAAGTGCTGAAGACCCAAACTTGGCTTATACACGAGTAAAAAAAATATATAGGTTTTACCAGGTTTTTGTGGTAAAATTAGGGGCCTTGGCTTATACTTGGGTCGGCTTATACTCGAGTATATACGGTATATAATGTATATTTTTCCATGAACCTAAGGATGACAAGGATAAAATACAGTTCTATTAACTTCATCATTTTTTTTTTTCATTTCTATTTATTTTTCCTGCTCATTTTTTCCTCTGACACTGTAAAAATAAAAGTAATGTAATTGGTTACTGCAGATGATGTTTTTTGAATGTATGGGGATTTTTTTTTTTTTTTTTTGCTAATTTGTAGAATCATATGATTCTTTTAAAGTTTTGCAGAGAACATATAGTAGATTGGGGAATTAGTATCCGATTTAATGATCTCCTATTGAAGACACGGCTGTGGGGGAGGGGCTCCTGCTACATCCAGTTGCCTTACAACTACTGTCAGTTTAGTGAAAAGTAAAATAAATAAATTTGATGGGGGACAAATATAGAATTTTACTAGGAAACTGGACCTTACTTTTGCTGACCTTGTGCAGTATCTCTATGTAGGTATAGCTGCGTACCTATGTGCAGTAGATTTATAGGTAGCTCTAGGGTTAATAATTGCATGGATTAGGTTTGTTCGGATATAAATTTATAATCTCCTTTGTAATTCCATTCTCACACAGATTATCCACTGAAGAAATAATTCCTAATATTTTTATTTTCCACAAATTAGCGTTATAAAGAATCTAGGCCGATTACCTGGGCTGGACAAGGTTCTAATATGAACCTGTTAGAACTTGTAGGAAAACTGGTGCATCAAAAATTTGTGATGTCACCCACAAGTCATCCAGATTTCAGAGGAGTGATAAGGAGCGGCTGTGGAATTTTTGGCCATAGTTCTTGAAAGTTAAAGGGGTCGTTCAGCTGAATGAAGTGTTTGTAAATTATTGGACACTGCCACATAAACACTTTTCTCATATAATGCCATTAAAATTGTTGACATCCATTTTTTCAGCCTTCTCTTTGTTGACAGGCAGCTTCTCTCTGACTGGGGACAGACTCCTCTCAGCACTCTCACACTGCTCTCCCTTCTGTACCTGGGGACAGTCTCCTCCCAGCACTTACACTGCTTTCCGTTCTGTACCCGGGGAACAGTCTCCTCTCGGCACTCTCCCACTGCTTTCCTTTCTGTACCAGGAGGGCAGTCTCCTCTCATCACTGTCCTGCTGCTCTCCCTTCTGTACCAGGGGACAGTCTCCTCTCAGCACACTCACACTGCTCTCTCTTCTGTACCTGGGGCACAATCTCCTCTTGGCACTCTCACACGGCTCTCTCTTCTGTACCTGGGGCACAATCTCCTCTCAGCACTCTCACACGGCTCTCTCTTCTGTACCCGGGGGACAGTATCCTCTCAGCACTCTCACACTGCTCTCCCTTCTGTACTCGGGGGACAGTCTCCTCTTGTCACTCATACACTGCTCTCCCCTCTGTACCAGGGGGACAGTGTCCTCTCAGCACTCTCACATTGCTCTCCCTTCTGTCTCCTCTCAGCACTCTCGCACTACTCTCCCACTGTCCCAGGGGGACAATCTCCTCTTGGCACTCACACTGCTCTCTCTTCTGTACCAGGGGCACAGTCTCCTCTCAGCACTCTCACATTGCTCTCCCTTCTGTCTCCTCTCAGCACTCTCACACTACTCTCCCTTCTGTACCAGGGGGACAGTCTCCTCTCAGCACTCTCACATTGTTCTCCCTTCTGTCTCCTCTCAGCACTCTCACACTACTCTCCCTTCTGTACCAGGGGGACAGTCTCCTCTCAGCACTCTCACATTGCTCTCCCTTCTCTACCAGGGGACAGTCTCCTCACCCCTGTCCATTAACCTTTTGTGCAGATAGTAACAACAATGTAAGAACCTACAATGAAGCTGCTTCTATATTCACAAGAGTAAAAGGGAATTCTCTGTAACTTCTCTGCTCTGCCAGTAGGGGGCCTCCTGGCTTTGGCCTCAAGGTGTCATGTTCCTTTATGATTCTTTGCAGATCGCTGTAAGTTATGCGGCCAGGGATTGTCCAGGACGGAGACAGTGGTGAGGGCCGGGGAACACCTGTACCACGTCCACTGTTTCACGTGCACCAAGTGCGACCAGCAGCTCCAGGGACAGCAGTACTACGAGTGCGAGGGGCGGCCTCTCTGCGAGGATTGTTACCAGGTGAGGCTTGGAATAGGGAAGACATCTGGCGCCATTATCTCTGGGTGGACCTAGTGTATGTAATATAGTCTAGTTCTTCAAGGGTTAATAACATCACATGATCCTTGGGAGATAGACTGCTCTGCACAATAGCTACTGTCTCTTTAGAACACATTAGACTGCTCTGTATAATGCAGGCTGTCTCTTTTCCAGGACACATTAGAGTGCTCTGTATACTGCAGGCTGTCTCTCTTCCAGGACACATTAGAGTGCTCTGTATACTGCAGGCTGTCTCTCTTCCAGGACACATTAGAGTGCTCTGTATAATGCAGGCTGTCTCTTTTCCAGGACACATTAGAGTGCTCTGTATAATGCAGGCTGTCTCTTTTCGAGAACACATTAGAGTGCTCTGTATAAAGCAGGCTGTCTCTTTTCCAGGACAAATTAGAGTGCTCTGTATAATGCAGGCTGTCTCTCTTCCAGGACACACTAGAGTGCTGTGCCGTGTGTGAGAAGAAGATAACAGAACGTTTGCTGAAAGCCACAGGCAAATCCTATCACCCTGAATGTTTCACCTGCGCTGTGTGCAGTCGCCCCCTACAGGGAGAGCCGTTCATTGTGGACCAGAATAACCTGCCACATTGTGTTGCGGATTACCACAGGTGAGTACAGTCTAGCCCCCCCATTCTCTTATATACGGCCGAACCTGTATGTTGTCTGCTCTTAGGAGGACTCTATACCCATGTTATACCATCAGTGGCACTAAATCTTCACGACCTGAGATCATACATCATGTTCTTTGATATTCCCATCTCCTACTCTTGGGAGGACTCTTGTCCATGGGTTGGGTCTGTTATTGTATCTCTACTTTATTAAAGTGAATTGGACTGACCTACCATATCAGGCACAACCCATGGAAAGACGTGGACTTGTCTTTGGAAGAAGGAAGCCATTTTTCTTCCTAATTCTTGACAACCCCTTTAACACCTGTTTACCTCTTCCTGCTTTGGTCATGTTTAGGAAGTACGCACCTCGCTGCTCAGTCTGCGGAGAACCTATTGCTCCAGAACCTGGACGAGATGAGACCGTAAGAGTGGTGGCCCTGGAGAAGAATTTCCATATGATGTGCTACAAGTGCGAGGTGAGTCTCCTAACACCACCACCCTTTTAGCACTTTAATAGATGGAGGTCCACTGATTCTGGCGCAGTTGGAATTTTTTCTCTAGCCCTCACCGTTCCTGAGTAATCAATTTGCAAAGTTTCCGCATCCATTATGTCAGGTGGGCGGAGTATAAAGCACAGAACTACCCACTTGACAGTAGATAATGTAATTAACATATTAAGTGGCAAAACTAACGGCACTGATTACTCGGGAACGGTAAGGGCTAGAGAAAAAATTCCAACTGCGTCGGACTCGGTGGAAAGACCTCTATTGTCAGAAAGATGGAGGCGGTTAGAGTTCCTCTTTAATGAATTACCATTTCTAAACCTACTTCAACAGATAAGTGTTTAAAACTTTAGCAAATTTTTGCTTCTTCCCTCGACAGGACTGTGGTTGCCCTCTCTCCATCGAAGCTGACGACTCTGGTTGCTTCCCATTGGACGGCCATGTTCTGTGCAAAAAATGCCACACAGTGAGGGCCCGGGCAGCTATGTAACGTCACTTTTCACCGGTCGTACCTAGATACAAGCTCCAGCTTTGTCCACCAAAGACTCTTGGACCGACTGACCACTCCGTCCTCTCTGCTGCTGCTGCTTCCGATGTAGTTCAGTGTTACGGTTTACGGACCGGTTTACAGCTTCTGCCGCAGAGACTTCTACTTAACTTCTGGTCGGCCTTCGTCACTTCGCTGCTAACCACTAGTTAGTACTTTTCGCTTAACTGCCTGCCCGCCCCGAAAAAATGTCTTTTATGTGTTAGTGCCGAGATGTTTTTTTTTTTTTAATCATGTGAATTTATTTTTGTTAGTTTTTTTTTCATCTTGTGACTGGAGTGGAAATCTCTATGGACGGAATGAAATTAGTTTTTTAAAAAATATTTTTAGGGATAGCCCTACTCATCAGTGGTGGCTCCAGCCAGAAATCCATAATTGTGGACATAGATGCGATGGTTCTCCCCCCCAAAATGTAAAAATTTCCCAAAAATGTTTTGAGTCGTGCTCAACTTTCCTAAAATAAGACTAGAAATTAGCAGATTACGGTGTTTGGAAATTTTTACATTTTTAGGAGGGAATGCTTCTTCCGTCACAGGGTCTCAGCTCATGTGTTTGCCTCAGCTAGCCCTATAGGTTATCCTTGCTGTTTGTTGCTGAGTTTTATTGCTTTTTTTTTTTTTTTGTTTGCACATTTCGTACCAAAAATAGATTTAATGAGGCTAAAAAAAACCTGAAAAAAAGCCATTTTATAGAACAATTATCAGGTAACCTGAGAATTACAGCACAGAGTTTACAGGAACTTGTCTGCAGTGTCCCGTGAACCTCTGTTCATAGAGAGGACCATATATAGGACCATATTTTTTTAAGTGACATTGTTTTTGTTAATGATGAATTTACCCATTAAAATAAAATGGAAAAAATGTGTGCATTTTTCTTTTCCTTTTAGGTTTAACTGGTCATTTTATATCAAAAGTGCACTTTTACTGAGCTTTCTCTTCTAAAACCAGACCTGTACATTATAGACCTGTACCAAGGCTCTTAATCAATACAGACCCCAGACCAAGGCTCTTAATCAATACAGACCCCAGACCAAGGCTCTTAATCAATACAGACCCCAGACCAAGGCTCTTAATCAATACAGACCCCAGACCAAGGCTCTTAATCAATACAGACCCCAGACCAAGGCTCTTAATCAATACAGACCCCAGACCAAGGCTCTTAATCAATACAGACCCCAGACCAAGGCCCTTAATCAATACAGACCCCAGACCAAGGCCCTTAATCAATACAGACCCCAGACCAAGGCCCTTAATCAATACAGACCCCAGACCAAGGCCCTTAATCAATACAGACCCCAGACCAAGGCCCTTAATCAATACAGACCCCAGACCAAGGCTCTTAATCAATACAGACCCCAGACCAAGGCCCTTAATCAATACAGACCCCAGACCAAGGCCCTTAATCAATACAGACCCCAGACCAAGGCCCTTAATCAATACAGACCCCAGACCAAGGCCCTTAATCAATACAGACCTCAGACCAAGGCCCTTAATCAATACAGACCGTTAAAAAAAATACCACATCCAGAGTAATGGACACCCCAGAGTAGATAAGAAAATACATAAAATAAATACTCTGCAGCTAATATGCCCCAAAGACTAATTTAATAAATATATTTTTAGGCCCAACATTAGACCCTTAACCAAACCTGCTAAATACAGAAAAAGTATGACCAACCCAGATCTCCAAAAATAATCATAATAAAGCCCCCAGACCGGATCTCCTACATAAATATTAATACAGCCCCCAGATCAGAGACCAGATCTCCTCCATAACTACTAATAGAACCCCCAGATGCACAATCTGCATCCAATATGTAGATTTATTATGCAATTTTAATGCTGATTTTCCGCATTCTTTTATTTTTCCTCTTTTTTTTCTCATCCGTTTTGACTGAGAATTCTGCATGGAAACTGCACATTGATGCACATTTTCACTATCCCATAGATTTCAAACTTCATGTTTATTTTTAATATAAACATTTTGGCAGAAGCATCAGAAGCCGTTGTTCTTGATGTTTTTAAATTTTTTTTTTAAATTGATTCTTTTAAACAGGTAACAATTATAAATGGGGCTGTTCACTTTAAACCCCCCCCCCCCCCCCGCCGCCTAAACCCAAGTGTCACTCAGCAGGAGGGAGGTCCCCAGTGATTTCAGTCTCCATATGATTGGCAAAAGCCAATCACTATCTTTTGCCGTGGTTGACTCCTCCCCCTGCTATCAAGGGGGAGGATCAGGCAACCTATTACCCTCTATGCGCACATAGGGGGGGATTTACTAATTCTGGCGCAAGCACGACTGTCGGCATCGGAGATCAGTCTCCGGAAAGCACAGCCCGATTTATTTAAGTGGCGCACGGCTGTAAGTAATTAATGGGTAGATGCAAATAATCAGTCGTGCGCCATGAAAATGCCGACATCAATGAGATGTGCACCAAAATCTTACATGAACTGCGCCTTAATTTTGCTCTCTGGCCATTTTTTTCCTGGTCTATTGTGCGCCAAAAATTGTGCCTAAAAATGCTGACAAAATGCACATAAATGTGACGGATAATGTGGAAAAGTTAGGCCGCGCCCACGTGCGCCAAAAAAAAAGACGGAGGAAACGGGATAGTGGGAAACATCTGTTCTTTCTGGCGCAAACCTATTATAAATGATCCACAACAATTTGGCGCCAAAAAAACAAAAGATCCCTGCATTTTTTAGGCGCAGATACGATAATACATCCGCCCCATAGTGATGCGCCAGTGATATATAATGTAAGGACACGTTGCTGAGATCCAACAAGTTCTCCTTATAATGTATGCAGGCTCGGTCTGGCCCGCCGGGGGGCCGGGAAAACCCCCGGTGGGCCCCGATACATGGCACTATGGCAGGGGCCTCCGATGGATCCACCGGAGGCCCCTGCCAGTGGCTGTAATAGCACTCGATGCGGCCGGGACAGCCGCTCGAGTACTATAACTGCAGCCCGGGGTCCGAGCCCTCACCCCTCTCTCACCTCTATCTGCGTCCCTTCCGGACACAGATAGAAGTGGGTGCTGCAGTGGAGAGCGGAGCCATAAGCTCCGTTCTTCACTGCAAATAGCAGGAGACACGGTGACGTCATTACACCGCGTCCCCTGCTTCTACCAGCTGAGTACAGTCCTGGGAGCCGGAGACGCGGTGTGATGACGTCACCGCGACTCGATCCCGCGCAGCCAGAAGAGGAGAGAAGATAAAAGAAGACAGGTGAGCATGAAAGTTTCTTTTTTTAATTGACAGGACATTAATTTAATTTTTAGGGGGGCTGGCAGGCTGTATTCTACTGGGGGGCTAGCAGGCTGTATACTACTGGGGGGCTGGCAGGCTATATACTTCAGGGGGCTGGCAGGCTGTATACTACTGGGGGGCTGGCAGGCTGTATTCTACTGTGGGGCTGGCAGGCTGTATTCTACTGGGGGGCTGGCAGGCTATATACTTCAGGGGGGCTGGCAGGCTATATACTTCAGGGGGGCTGGCAGGCTGTATTCTACTGGGGGGCTGGCAGGCTATATACTTCAGGGGGGCTGGCAGGCTGTATTCTACTGGGGGGCTGGCAGGCTGTATACTACTGGGGGCTGGCAGGCTATATACTCCAGGGGGGCTGGCAGGCTGTATTCTACTGGGGTGCTGGCAGGCTGTATACTACTGGGGGGCTGGCAGGCTGTATTCTACTGGGGGGCTGGCAGGCTGTATACTACTGGGGGGCTGGCAGGCTATACACTTCAGGGGGGCTGGCAGGCTGTATACTACTGGGGGGCTGGCAGGCTGTATACTACTGGGGGGCTGGCAGGCTGTATACTACTGGGGGCTGGCAGGCTATATACTCCAGGGGGGCTGGCAGGCTGTATTCTACTGGGGTGCTGGCAGGCTGTATACTACTGGGGGGCTGGCAGGCTGTATTCTACTGGGGGGCTGGCAGGCTGTATACTACTGGGGGGCTGGCAGGCTATACACTTCAGGGGGGCTGGCAGGCTGTATACTACTGGGGGGCTGGCAGGCTGTATACTACTGGGGGGCTGACAGGCTGTATACTACTGGGGGGCTGGCAGGCTGTATACTACTGGGGGGCTGGCAGGCTGTATACTACTGGGGGGCTGACAGGCTGTATACTACTGGGGGGCTGGCAGGCTATACACTTCAGGGGGGCTGGCAGGCTGTATACTACTGGGGGGCTGACAGGCTGTATACTTCAGGGGGGCTGGCAGGCTGTATTCTACTGGGGAGCTGGCAGGCTGTATACTACTGGGAGGGGGGGCTGGCAGGCTATATACCTCAGGGGGGCTGGCAGGCTGTATACTACAGGGGGGCTGGCAGGCTGTATACTTTAGGGGGGCTGGCAGGCTGTATTCTACTGTGGGGCTGGCAGGCTGTATTCTACTGGGGGGCTGGCAGGCTGTATACTACTGGGGGCTGGCAGGCTATATACTTCAGGGGGGCTGGCAGGCTGTATTCTACTGGGGGGCTGGCAGGCTATATACTTCAGGGGGGCTGGCAGGCTGTATTCTACTGGGGGGCTGGCAGGCTGTATACTACTGGGGGCTGGCAGGCTATATACTCCAGGGGGGCTGGCAGGCTGTATTCTACTGGGGTGCTGGCAGGCTGTATACTACTGGGGGGCTGGCAGGCTGTATTCTACTGGGGGGCTGGCAGGCTGTATACTACTGGGGGGCTGGCAGGCTATACACTTCAGGGGGGCTGGCAGGCTGTATACTACTGGGGGGCTGGCAGGCTGTATACTACTGGGGGGCTGGCAGGCTGTATACTACTGGGGGCTGGCAGGCTATATACTCCAGGGGGGCTGGCAGGCTGTATTCTACTGGGGTGCTGGCAGGCTGTATACTACTGGGGGGCTGGCAGGCTGTATTCTACTGGGGGGCTGGCAGGCTGTATACTACTGGGGGGCTGGCAGGCTATACACTTCAGGGGGGCTGGCAGGCTGTATACTACTGGGGGGCTGGCAGGCTGTATACTACTGGGGGGCTGACAGGCTGTATACTACTGGGGGGCTGGCAGGCTGTATACTACTGGGGGGCTGGCAGGCTGTATACTACTGGGGGGCTGGCAGGCTGTATACTACTGGGGGGCTGACAGGCTGTATACTACTGGGGGGCTGGCAGGCTATACACTTCAGGGGGGCTGGCAGGCTGTATACTACTGGGGGGCTGACAGGCTGTATACTTCAGGGGGGCTGGCAGGCTGTATTCTACTGGGGAGCTGGCAGGCTGTATACTACTGGGAGGGGGGGCTGGCAGGCTATATACCTCAGGGGGGCTGGCAGGCTGTATACTACAGGGGGGCTGGCAGGCTGTATACTTTAGGGGGGCTGGCAGGCTGTATTCTACTGGGGGGCTGGCAGGCTGTATTCTACTGGGGGGCTGGCAGGCTGTATACTACTGGGGGGCTGGCAGGCTGTATAATTCAGGGGGGCTGGCAGGCTGTATAATTCAGGGGGGCTGGCAGGCTGTATACTACAGGGGGGCTGGCAGGCTGTATATTTTAGGGGGGCTGGCAGGCTGTATATTTCAGGGGGGCTGGCAGGCTGTATACATGGGGCCTGGCAGGCTGTATACTTCAGGGGGCCTGGCAGGCTGTATACTTCAGGGGGGCTGGCAGGCTGTATACTACATGGGGGCTGGCAGGCTGTATACTACATGGGGGCTGTCATGCTATACACTAGAGGGGCTGACTGGCTATATACTGGGGAGGCTGTGACCAATGCATTTTCCACCCTCGGCTTATACTCAAGTCAATAGGTTTTTCCAATTTTTTTGTGTTAAAATTAGGGGTCTCAGCTTATACTTGAGTATATACAGTGATAATAGAATAATAAATAATGTGCAGATACTATGTGTAAATGAAAAAATAGGAGGCAAGTTGTAGAAATGTATAATTGAAGGGATGCTATATGCTTCCTTATAATTTGGAGGGGATTATATGTATACTAAAAATTAGAACACGGTATAAAAACGTATCAGTACATTTTGTATAAAATAATAAGTAGATTGTTATATAACACATTTTTGGTAATTTTTGATATGCTGGGGGCACAGAGGGGTTTCTTATGTAGCTTCTTTAGAAGTACAATGTGGGACATTATACTGTATGTAACTGTGGTATTTTTAGGGGCGCAGGGATGGGGATCTGCTTCAAAGAGCTGAGCACATCTGCCAGAAAATTCTGCAACCAGATTTTACGACGATTCTGGACGTGAAGGAGAAGACAAGTCACCTGTCAGGTACAAGATGCTACTTCTGCCTGTGTGAAATCAGTATTGTAGTCACTGACTAACCTTCTAGTGTGAGACAGCTCTCAGCTTATGTACTGTCATATCTATAGGGTCAGAGAGACAGGGGTGACTTGTCTGTGTGGTGCGGGGACGCCAGAGTAGAGTTATTGTCATCAGTTCTTGTAAAGGTTTTCAGCATTTCCTTATTGGAAGGTTGGTGGAGTGCGAACACTTACATCCCTAACCACAGTCCTGGACACCAGCAGAAAGCCCGGGACACCAGGGGTAACTCTTATACTATACCTAACATTAATGCCCTGAGGTAACGTCACCACTGCAGCCCCTGTACACAAACCAAGAGCCGAGCTCTAGCAAAGAGGGAGGGAGAAAGGGATTAGCTTATCCTTTATTTCACTGCCCCCACTAGTGCTTAGAAATTCCCTTATCCCAGAATATTTCTATGTAGTAGTAGGTGGGCCCCCAAAATCAATTTTACTGGTGGGCCCCAGGCACCCCAGTCCGACCCTGAATGTATGTGATAGAGGAGAGGTGACTGCAACCGTTGAGATGCAGGGCTGGGTTTAGGAGCGGGCACCATTCTCTTGCTCCTTGTAGCAAACTCAGTGCAGCCTATCAGTAGGGAGGGATAGGGAGGGGAGGAGCCTGCCTGCAGCCAATCCCCGCTCTGCATTTCAGCAGCACGGGAAGCTTCATACAGAGAAGAGGGAGAAGTCACCACCTGAAGAGAAGAATCCATAACAGCCGGGAATCAGCCTGATATATGTCCTCCCTACCCGTTGTCTTCCTGTCACACTTTGCTTTAATCATTTAGTTTCCTGAGTGTCCCTAAAACACATACGGAGCAGTCAGTGATAAATGTGGTTCAGTCAGTGATAAATGTGGTTCAGTCAGTAATAAATGTGACGCGGTCAGTGATAAATGTGGAGCAGTCAGTAATAAATGCGGTGCAGTCAGTAATAAATGTGACACGGTCAGTAATAAATGTGATGCACTCAGTGATAAATGTGGTGCAGTCAGTAATAAATGTGGTGCAGTCAGTAACAAATGTGATGCAGTCAGTGATAAATGTGATGCAGTCAGTAATAAATGCGGAGCAGTCAGTAATAAATGTGGTGCAGTCAGTAATAAATGTGATGCAGTCAGTAATAAATGTGATGCAGTCAGTAATAAATGTGGAGCAGTCAGTGATAAATGTGGTGCAGTCAGTAATAAATGTGGAGCAGTCAGTAATAAATGTGGTGCAGTCAGTAATAAATTTGGCGCAGTCAGTGATAAATGTGGTGCAGTCAGTAATAAATTTGGCGCAGTCAGTGATAAATGTGGTGCAGTCAGTAATAAATGTGATGCAGTCAGTAATAAATGTGACGCAGTCAGTGATAAATGTGATGCAGTCAGTGATAAATGTGGTGCAGTCAGTAATAAATGTGATGCAGTCAGTAATAAATGTGGAGCAGTCAGTAATAAATGTGGAGCAGTCAGTAATAAATGTGGTGCAGTCAGTAATAAATTTGGCGCAGTCAGTGATAAATGTGGAACAGTCAGTAATAAATGTGGAGCAGTCAGTAATAAATGTGGAGCAGTCAGTAATAAATGTGATGCAGTCAGTAATAAATGTGGTACAGTCAGTAATAAATGGGGAGCAGTCAGTAATAAATGTGATGCAGTCAGTAATAAATGTGGTGCAGTCAGTAATAAATGTGGAGCAGTCAGTAATAAATGTGGAGCAGTCAGTAATAAATGCGGTGCAGTCAGTAATAAATGCGGTGCAGTCAGTAATAAATTTGGGGCAGTCAGTAATAAATGTGATGCAGTCAGTAATAAATGTGATGCAGTCAGTAATAAATGTGGAGCAGTCAGTAATAAATGGGGAGCAGTCAGTAATAAATGTGATGCAGTCAGTAATAAATGCGGTGCAGTCAGTAATAAATGTGGAGCAGTCAGTAATAAATGTGATGCAGTCAGTAATAAATGTGATACAGTCAGTAATAAATGTGGAGCAGTCAGTAATAAATGTGATGCAGTCAGTAATAAATGCGGTGCAGTCAGTAATAAATGTGGTACAGTCAGTAATAAATGTGTTGCAGTCAGTAATAAATGTGATGCAGTCAGTAATAAATGTGATGCAGTCAGTAATAAATGTGGAGCAGTCAGTAATAAATGCGGTGCAGTCAGTAATAAATGTGGAGCAGTCAGTAATAAATGTGGAGCAGTCAGTAATAAATGTGATGCAGTCAGTAATAAATGTGATGCAGTCAGTAATAAATGTGGAGCAGTCAGTAATAAATGTGATGCAGTCAGTAATAAATGCGGTGCAGTCAGTAATAAATGTGGTGCAGTCAGTAATAAATGTGATGCAGTCAGTAATAAATGTGGAGCAGTCAGTAATAAATGTGGAGCAGTCAGTAATAAATGTGGAGCAGTCAGTAATAAATGCGGTGCAGTCAGTAATAAATGTGGAGCAGTCAGTAATAAATGTGATGCAGTCAGTAATAAATGCGGTGCAGTCAGTAATAAATGTGGTGCAGTCAGTAATAAATGTGATGCAGTCAGTAATAAATGTGGAGCAGTCAGTAATACATTTGCGCACGGTCCGGCTAAGCAGTAACAGCCCCTTTAGGTGCAGATTTTTCTGTCTTGTCGGACACAGAGCATACCACCATGTGAATGTACTCCAACACAGCTAGACCAGACTCTGCAGTTTCTTGCTCTTTGTATTAGAGGAGTGTACAGGGAGAGTTTCTGTCCCGAGAGACACCCCCCTCCCCCATACTTCTTGTTAGTTGAGAATCTGCTCCATTATACGACCGCACTTCACATCTGCTGGGAAAAGTCATCAATTGAAATGTATGGAGTCCGCGGGATGGAGCCGATCCACATATTATAGGAGTGCGGGATTACGGTATCAAATGTGAGACCCCCGAATACACAAGACTCAGTTATTGGGAGAGAGGAAATCTCATAGCAATGCACAAAGCGGAGGTAGATGGGAGACACTACAACATATCTGTGAAAACCTCTGCAACTTATTAGTTCTATGGTGCGCAGGACTATAATACACGTGGGTACTTGTAGTGGCTTAGGTGGGATAGTAGCACTTCCCATGATCCCTTTCTACAGCCCAATTTACAGCACCTCTTACCAATCCCATTAAAATGAATGGAGCAGTAGTGTGAATGCGCCAATTACTGCTCCATTCATACGACCACATTCTCCTAAGGGTCAGACCCCCACCAATCAGTTATCCTCCGTCTTGTATTGAATCTGTAATAATAATGTAAGTATTGTATTGCGGTATTTTTTGAGCCGTGTTCAGACAGTATGTATGATGACTTTATTACCCTGACTGGACACTGCCCTGGGACATGGAGTCATAATTTCATAGTCATCGGTTCTGCTTTGTACCAATGCCTCTATGTGGGACTGTGCTGCCCTGAGAATGTGACTACAGTGTGAGGCAGGGACTCACAGCAGCATGGACGACCATAGATGACTATGCTGCTGTGAGCCAATGACTCCATATTAGAGGGAACTGCCCTGAAATCATTACAATATGAGGCAGGGACTCACAGGAGCATAGACAACCATATAGATGATCATAGATGACTATGCTGCTGGGAGCCAATGACTCCATATTAGAGGGAACTGCCATGAGATCATCACATTAGGAGTCAGGGACTCACAGGAGCATAGACGACCATATAGATGATCATAGATGACTATGCTGCTGGGAGCCAATGACTCCATATTAGAGGGAACTGCCATGAGATCATCACATTAGGAGTCAGGGACTCACAGCAGCATAGACAACAATATAGATGATCATAGATGATTATGCTACTGTGAGCTAATGCCTCCATATGGGACAGTCCTGCCCTGAGAACATCATCACATTATGAGGCAGAGACTCACAGCAGCCTAGACGACCATGTAGATGGCCATAAATGACTATGTTACTGTGAGCTAATGGCTCAGTATGGAAGGGTCCTGCTCACAGCAGCATAGACGACCATTATAAATGACCATAGATGACTATGCTGCTGGGAGCCCAGGTTATGCACAACATTGGGGCACATGTATTATCTTATCTGCGCCTAAAAAAATGTCGGGATCTTTTGTTTTTTTGGGCGCAGAATTGTTGCGGATCATTTATAATGAGTTTGCGCCAGAAAGAACAGATGTTTCCGACTATCCCGACTCCTTCGTCATTTTTTGGCACAAGTGGGCGTGGCCTAACTTTTCCACATTATCCGTCACATTTATGTGTATTTTGTCGGCATTTTTAGGCACAATTTTTGGCGCACAATAGACCAGGAAAAAAATGGTCAGAGAGCAAAACCGTCATTACCGTCTACTCATTATTTACTTACAGCCGTGCACCACTTTAATACATCGGGCTGCGCTTTCCGGAGACTGATCTCCGATGCCGACAGTCGTGCTTGCGCCAGAATTAGTAAATCCCTCCCATTGAGTCCCAAAATATCACCGACCTACAGTCCAAATTTCACGGTCTGAAAGATCTAACACATGCAGATGGACCTACACCGTTTCCGGCTCGTTTCCGGCTCCGGGGCCCATTTATGCTAATACATTAACCAAGAAAATATATTAAGGACAATACAGACAGGAGAAGGATGGGATTCAAATATTTTATTATTGCTATTATCATAAATTATTTTTATATATATTATTTCCATCAAAATGTGTCTGAAAATATAATCAGTATATTTCTTAGATTTGATCATTAAATGTGTTATATTAGATAAATTAGCCAAAATTATAATTTTTTTCTTTTTTACTTGATGGCCCAATCATCTCTCTAGACAACAGTCCCAGGATTACTCTTTTATTTTAGAAACCAAAGGGAATATGACTTATCTGAGCCCCCCAGGAGCTAATGGGGGTCTATTTTTTAGGCCAGAATATGGCCGCCATCTTGAAAGCCGCCATATTGGATCAAGGGCAAGTTTCATGGAAGGTGTCATGTAACATATCAAAGGAGACAGAATTATCTAAAAAAAATTGATTGCAGTAATCAGATCTGCAATATTTTTTGGGGTTCAAAAGTTATCAACACAGAAAGCTGCAACAACGACTAGGAATGGTCCCTGTGATGTACAGCTATGTGATGTGTTGTCCCTGGTACTGAAACATAGCAGAATGTGCTGGATCCCATCGAGGTCTATGTCGATCTGTTACATGATTACCTTCCCATTGTAAAAACTCTCCCTTGATCCAATATGGTGGCTTTCGGCCATCACTGATAGATTTCCTCTAAATATAAAATATTTAATAAATATAATAATATATTTATCACGTATCTAAAATAATCTCATCTTGTCCGAACACAATTATTTTCTAACCACTAAATAGATTTCACGTTTTATTTCTATTGAATAAACATTAAAATCCATCATCAGAATCGCAACCAATTAGAAACCCCACAAAAAAACCTACAAAGTGGACTTTCTTATTTAAAGGGATCACATTGATGAGCCCATCCATATTAAAGATCAAAAATATCAGACCATAGGGGTCCGAAAGCATCCTGGAAGATGATTATAGGGAGGGGTCCTACTAAACCGATATGGATGACCTATCCTACAAATGGGTCATCAGTATGAGCTTACTGAAGTTCCCTTTAAGTTTGCATTCCTAAAACTTGACATAATTATAGAACAGCCCCAACAGGTTAATATCTGGAAACCATCAACAAGTAGGCTCCCAAATCCTGTTATGGTTTCTTCTTATTAAAGGGATGTTCTAGGAATCTCCTAAGACCCCTTTAAGGGTATATTCCCTTAGGACATACTTGTTTTCTTATCAGAAAAGTGGACGAGATAATGAGAAATGTCAACTCAAAGTCAAAGAAACATTTCTGTAACAAAAAATACAACATTTGTTCTGGTTTTCGGAACAGTTGGGGATGTCGCAGATTTACTAGGTTGCAGCACAAGGGAGGAAAATGGCTGATTTTCTGATGTGGTGTTAAAGGGTCGGGAGCTTTACTTCTTTTCCTGGTTGGCCTGACCTGCTGCCACTAGGGGGCGCTCACAGAGATATGTACAGAGCCTAGGAACCATGCTGTATACATCCTTTTGCAGGTAGCTCCCTCTGGTGGTGGCTTGGTGTTGTGGTGTTTGGCTTGTGTCATGTAAAGGTCTTGGTGATGGATTACTTGTACCGTCTTCATCCTTGGGAGAGGTAACGTCCTCCTTGTTCATTTTAAGACATGATCCTAGGCAGAGAATACAATAGTCAGTGATCGGATACATAGTCTCAGCGTCATGTGACCCTGCAGTAAGAAAAAACAGCCCAGAAACAAAGTAACAAAAATCATCCAAGCAGAGACAGGACTGGATCTGGAAGTAATGAGATTCCCCATAATGATGATATCTGCTAATTTGCATATTTTATTACTTCCAGATGATTTCCTTAAGGTGTCATCTTCCAGGCCTCTTGCGGTGTCACATCTGCGCGGTGCGTTCCTCGCTGACGACGGAGGAGGATATTTCTGGATTTCTAAGCTGTAACCAATAATTAGTTTCCAGGAAACTTAGAATAATCGTAGAACGGAGACACGATATAAAATAACACAAACTACAGGAATAAAAACATAAAACAAAAATACACAAGGTCTCTGGAGCTTCCCAACAGGCAATGGATATCCTTCCATGGACCACAACATAACGGGAGCCCCCAGGACATGTCCATAGTGATGATGATCTGACCAAGCCATCGCCATCATCATATAGCCCTTGTTATAATCACTTAAAGGGGTTGTCCTATAGAGCCCTGTCCCAGCACTGGGATATGGAGACGGGTAGGAGGGTCCGACCGCCCATGTCCCTGTAAGCAAACAGGGGCACGGCACAGAGGGACCACGGGAGGAAAAGAAGAGGTAAGTACATGTTTATTTATGCAGCCCCCCACCCCCCCAGGCAAATTGTTATTTTTTCTAACTATTGGACAACCCCTTTAAAGGAAATCTCCCATAACAATCCATCATGATAAACCAGGGACATTAGTCATAGATCCAGGAACTTCTTATATTTGTGATCAATGGCCTCCTTCCTTCTAATGTCAACTTTTTAAATTATGCTAATGATCCAGAAGTGCTCTGCAGGTTTTACCAGAGCCCCTCCATGCTTTTTCTTCACAGGCTGTTACACTGTACAGGAGCACATTTCCCCTTCCACTGTGTGAAATTACATAAGGCAAAGGGAGTTGGGAAGTGCTGAGGGAGCAGGGGGTAGCCTGCGAAGCTACAGCATGGATTGGCTCTGGTAACACACCTTTAGAGCCCTTATGGCTCATTAGCATAATTTTAAAAGTTGATTTTAGAAGGAAGGAGGCCATGGATGACATATAGAAGAAGATACCGCAGTCACGGTGCCTGGATCGATGAGTAATGTCCCTGGTTTATCATGATGTGAGTGCGGTGAGTGTGAGAAGAATCATCTACACATGAGAAACCTATTGGGAAATGATAGATACAATACAATGTGATCAGGATCATTACATGATAACAGTCAGTATTCTACACTGCAGACAATGGAGGGGTCTCACCAGTAGTTTCTCCTCCGGGGAGCTCTCGCTGCCTTGTACGCTGCAGAAGCTGCTGCTATTGGACGAGGAGTATGAGGGCAGAGGCTTCCGGCACAATTCTGACGTCTGACTTGTAAGATGCCTTTAAGAGAGGACGGACGGTCAAAATCAAGCTGCAAAATTGTAGCATTTCCCTTTTCTTTCTCGACATAATAGATTTTTGTATAAATGACAATATTACACATTGTAACCAATCAGATTGTAGGGGATCTTATAGTCTGGGGAGGGGGCAGAGATTCCCGGTAACCCCCCCCCCCTACACATCCCCCCCCATACATGTTTGTTGTTATTGTTGATCCCTATCCTCCGCCCCCATCATGGAGATGACATGTGATACGTTTCGGGTCGGGCTCTCCCCTGACGCACCTCTTCTCCTCTGAGACGTTATCTATGGCGATGCTGGCGCTTCTGCATCCTCGGGATAGAGCGTCACGTGACCTCTGGGGGCTCCGCAGGGAGAGCGAAAATGTCTGCAAGACACATAGTTATGAGAAGAAATATAAACTGCATAAACTACAGACACCTCTGCCTGAAATCCAAAATCTGATGCTTTTCAGATGTGCCTGTAGGGGGCAGTGTAATCATCTGAGAGGAGCGTGGCCTATAGATAGTAGTGTCCACTAGTCAGCAGAATACAGATAAATATTTAGTAATAATAACAGTATATTTTTGGAGTGTGGGAGGAAACTGGAGGACCCAGGGGAAACTCACGCAAAGAGAACATCTAAACTTTTGGCAGGTGTTGACCTGGATGGGACTTGAACCCAAGCACTTCAAGGCTTTAGTGCTAACCCCTGAGTCACCATGCATTTAGCATTTACTTAGATAATTTTGAAAATCTCCCAATAGTCCTGTTGGACTGGGTGGTCATTCATTTGAATACAAGTGGGTGTTCCCAATTGGGACAAGTGTGGGACTTAATATGTTTGGTATAACAGATTATTAATAGCCAAGAGCTGCAATACCAGATACCACCCATGGGCAGGTGAGAGACGCTGTGGGGCAGATTTATCAAGCAGTCTGAAAGTCAGAATATTTCCAATTGCCCATGGCAACCAATCACAGCTCCCCTTTAAAATATTCATGAGCACTGGTGAAATGAAAGCTGAGCTGTGATTGGTTGCCATGGGCAACTGGAAATATTCTGACTTTCAGACTGCTTGATAAATCTGCCCCTGTATCTATAAGAAAGCAAGCGTGTCTTACTAGCCGCTTTAAAGGGAAAATATCAGCAGGACTGTGAAATGTGGATTTATGTATTTCAGGTTTGCAGCTTTTCCAAGTGGAATGAGGGTGTGTCCTCACACTGCTGTGCTCTGTGCATTCTCCATAAATCCATATATCACAGTCCTGCTGCTATCAACAACATATACAAAGGTCTGATTACCCATCTCTGCAGGGATAAAACATAACATTGGCTACAGAGAGCCCAGAGTACAGCAGTGTGAGGACAGACCCCCGGTGCACTTGGAGAAGCAACAATTTCTGGAATATAAATCTATATTTTACAGTACTGCTGATACATAAAGGTACGATTACACATCTCTCCAGGGACAGCAGCTAGCACTGGCTGCAGAGAGCACAGAGCACAGCAGGGTGAGGACACATCCCCAGTGTACTTGGAGAATGTACAGTTCAGGAATGTAACTCTATATATCACAGTGCTGCGGTTACTCACAACATACACAAAGGTCTGATTACACCTCTCTCCAGCGACAATACTTAACACTTACAGTCTGTATGGTCACAGCTGCTGATGGTTTCCCTTTAAAGATTAGTTTCCATAAGGGGTTTGGGTGAACAGCCAAGGCTATACAGAGTTGGGGGTCTCTTTCCCACTGGGGCACATGTATTATCGTATCTGCGCTAAAAAAAATGCTGGGATTTTAATTTTCTTTTGGCACAAAATTATTGCGGATCGTTTATGAATTTGCGCCAGAAAGAAAAAATGTTTCTGACTATCCCGACTCCTCCGTTTTTTTTTCCGCAAGTGGGCGTGGTCTAACTTTTCCACATTATCCGTCACATTTATGTGTATTTTGCCAGCATTTTTTGGCGCAATTTTTTGCTCACAATAGACCAGGAAAAAAATGGTCAGAGAGCAAAATTAAGGCGCAGTCCATGTAAGATTTTGCCGCACATCTCATTGATGTCGGCATTTTTAATACATACTTTAATACATCTGCACTAAAAGCTGTGCTTTCCGGAGACTGATCTCCGATGCCGACAGTCGTGCTTGCGCCAGAATTAGTAAATCCCCCCATTGTCTTTAACACATGGACAGAGTTGAATCCGTTCCCCAATGCCCTCCTGTGCCCGTACATCCCCTTTAAGAGTCAGTATGCGTATAGAGCGTTCTCCATCTTACATACGAGCCGCCTCATTGTCTCCAGACAGCGGCGTCCGGGGGCGTCTCGCAGTGACGGGTTTATGTCACCGCTTGTCACTCACCTTGAAATTCTCCAGGAATCCACTGGACGGATTCTCCATCTTATCTCCCGGATTTTCCTCCAGAGACCCCAGGACGCTCTGACTGTGCAGGAAGAGCTCGTCGTACAAGGTGTCAATGAGACAGCTCCGCGTGCGCTCCTGGGGAGCGAGAGAAGACGTGACAGCGTACAAGGAGACCCCCTCCGGGAGCCGCCAGTCACCCCCGCTACTCACCTGCAGCCTGGAGAACCTCTCGGCCCGGTAACAGCTCACCTCAGCGTTAATCAGCTTCGTCAGGAGGAAATCACGGAACTGCTGGTTCTGAGAACGAGAAAAACCATCAGAAAATGCTCTGTAATACCGCCCTATAGTGCACATGTAATACAACCGCTATGAGACCTCCACGCTGACAATGATATTCTGTATCAGGAGGTCTCATCTCACTGATACATGGAGATGGAGAGTAATACCGCCATATAATGTCAGAATAATAGCGCTATAGTGTACCTAAATAATACTGCCATATAGTACTGAAATGCTGCTAAATAGTACTACACAACATATCATCATGTATTGGTATTGTATTCAGTGCCCACACAATACCACAAATATACAGTAATACCCCTATAATATGACCCCCTCCCTCAGATCATAATAGTGCCATACCCTGCTCCCATAGTACTGCCATACAGAGTATAATAGTGCCATACCCTGCTCCCATAGTACTGCCATACAGAGTATAATAGTGCCATACCCTGCTCCCATAGTACTGCCATAGAGAGTATAATAGTGCCATACCCTGCTCCCATAGTACTGCCATAGAGAGTATAATAGTGCCATACCCTGCTCCCATAGTACTGCAATTCTAATTATAATAGTGCCATAGCCCGTTCCAATACTACTGCTATAGATTATAATAGTGCCATATAGTGATCACATTATACTGCCATATAGATTATAATAGTGCCATATAGTGATCACATTATACAGCCATATGGATTATAGTAGTGCCACATAGTGATCACATTATACTGCCATATGGATTATAATAATGCCATATAGTGATCACATTATACTGCCATATGGATTATAGTAGTGCCACATAGTGATCACATTATACTGCCATATGGATTATAGTAGTGCCATATAGTGATCACATTATACTGCCATATAGATTATAATAGTGCCATATAGTGATCACATTATACTGCCATATGGATTATAGTAGTGCCATATAGTGATCACATTATACTGCCATATGGATTATAGTAGTGCCATATAGTGATCACATTATACTGCCATACTGATTAAGAAATTGTGACATTTTTGTAGAATATATTGACCTACACCAGGGATTAGAGGGAGTGCGGAGACAGAAGGGCAGGACTGACACCACTTCTGGCAGTGGAGAGTTGAAGACCTAATATAAGCTCCTGTATGTCTGTATGGTCATTTATCAGTCCCTAAAATATCAGGACCCTGGGGGGCAGCTGAAGGCTAATGAAGAAGAGGAGGAGTGAGGGGGACCATAAACAATTTATCATTACAATGAGACCCCATATCATGACTACATGGCTTATGTGAGCACCGTTTGGCACTATTATATTCCATCTGGCTGTATTATGGGATCACTGTATGATACTATTATGATGTATATGGCTACTGTATGTGACTATTATGATCTGTATGGAGTATAATAGTGCCATACCCTGCTC